>NW_008825615.1:1795379-1810503 GCF_000699105.1 Pygoscelis adeliae
CTTGAGAAGAGGATGAGGCAGGAATATGTTTTGGGTTTACAGTGGGAAAGGAATTTTTCCCCTATTCGCCGAGTCAAGGGTGAGGCAGAGGTAGGTTAAGCCCACAACCCCTTCTAGAAGGATAATTTCGCATGCTACATCTGCCAGGTAAACAGCATGTGCGTGTAACACGTGCAAGAGTGCTGGCGAGTTGCTTATAAATCAGATAATTAAAGACGTAGCTGACTATAATATCTTGAAGGAGGCTCATTGGGCAGTGACTTTTATTTACAATTTAACAGTTAAACATATTATACTGCATAAACCTTGAAATGGCTTGATTATAAAACGTGTTTTGGAAAGTCCATGTGCCTTCCCCACAGAGTGCTAAACCTGGTGAAAAATGGGTAGCATCAATAAACACCAAACTTTGTACCAATAAATGTGTTCCCTTCATTACTCAAAGAGCCCAGAGCTATGGAGGTATAAAAGGCCCCATTCTCCCCTGCCGGGGAATAACACATGTAGGGTGGAGGAAACTCAATGAATTTCAGCGTGCAGTTTCCTGCTCATTTCTCCATGGGAGGGGGATGGGTAAGGACTTAGGGCTTGCTTTCTCCACGGGACAAAAAAAATAGCTGCCTCCCTAATTTACAGATGCTGGGAAACCCAGAGAGTCAGGAACATCTTTTCTGGTTAACTGTCCTACAGACTGCTTTTGCAGTCGTCATTAGGTACCCCTCACAAGTGCATTTTCTTAAAAAGTCAGGCAAATAAGTTGTGTGTTCCAGTCCTGTCCTTTGCAGGAGAGGGGTGGGAGCTGTGTGTCCGTGCAGCGCTCCCGGCACCCTGACAGACCTTCACACCAGCACAGTGTTTGGCCATCAATTGCAGCCTTTGAGTCCCTGCAGTCCTAATGGGCAGTGGGACATCTGCTATGTTTTTAGAATAAATTAAAATTGTATTGTTGCCATGAAATTATGCAGGATGGTTATAATGCTCCCTATATGACATGTGCCTTTTGTGTATATATATAAAAAAAAACAACAAAGAGAGGGTATGTGTAATTCCTCTTAAGTTCCTACAGAAACACGTTCATCTGATGCAGATGAGGTATAGTAGCATTTGTTGATTCATATCGCTACAGCAGCGGCTACCTTCATCAGCCCAGGAACTGAACGTGGGGACTGCCCCAGACCCAGCTCTGTGCACGTGAAGGTGTCTGATGGGAGGCAGATGCTGGCCCTGTGGGGGACACAGAGAAGACTGACAATCTGGTCCACGGTTTTCTCTCCTGGTTGGGGGGGTGGGGGATTGGGTCTTTTCCACCCTCTCCACCTTCCTCTTGCAAAACTGGATTCCAGTCAGACCAGGGTAAAATTGGGGTACACTGCAGTGGCTGAGTTCTCAAAATGTAATTTTTTTGCTGCAAGATTTCTTCCTTCAGTTGGCTCAGATCTCAGTTTGAGCCTAAAGGACATCTTTCCCCAGACTTTGAATCAGATCGAGATGGGTCTATACATTGTCTGTGTATGCATGTTGTAGGCTGTTAAGTATCTGCAAAGTTATTACAACCTTAGTCTTTTTAGAAGATTATTCCCTTTGTCTTAAGTGACTTTTTTTTCCTGACCTGTAACTTGAATGAGGATTCTCCCATGCAGCTTTACCCTTGGTCTGGAAAAAACGGTTGAATTTGCTTCGGGTTTTTTTGAATAAGCTTTCCCTTTTTCACCTGACTTTCTCAAACATAAATCCCAAACAAAACGTGTTGGCAGAAGTGCCCCCCACCATGCCTCTGTGCAACCTCTCTGCAAAAGCGAAGCAGGAGCCTCCCCAAACATGACAGTTGTTGCAGATGCATTGCCCCTGTGTGGCAGATGAGAGAATAAACAACATATGGGGAGATGCTAAGTGCTGCTCCAACGCGATAGCAATGAGCGCAGGATAAGAGCCCCTGTAAAACAAAATAGACTTTTTGCCCTAATCTGTTTTAAAGTGCCATAAAATTACATTTATTTCAGGCACATTTCCTTAGCCCTTGTTTTCATTAGGTTGTTCTCAAAGATTGAAGTTGGTGTATCTAAGCACAGACCCCATGCAGTTCCTCAGATAATCAGAAAGATGCTTATCCTGAAAATTCACTTGAGCTGCTAAATTTCCCAAATCGGCTTTTCCTTTTCCATACCAGGGGTTGCTTTCCCTGTACCGCAGTGGCAGCCTGCGGCTCCTAGCCATAGCTCATGTTTACCCCCAAAATATGCTGGGAGCCGCTCTGCAGACCCCCGCGCTGCCTGTGCCCTGAGTCCCCTGCCCAGGCCAGGAGGCTGCTCAGTCCAGGGCACGCCGTGGTGGCTGTTTTATCTGGGCAGGAGAGACCCTCTCCAGTAAACACTTCAGCACAAGTGTGTTACCTTCAGGAAAGGTGCTTTTGTTGCTAAATATCTGATGATGTTTTAAGAACTTATTATTTTGGACTCTTAACCAGCTCTGGTAGTGAAAGCACAAGTCGGTAGTGGGGATATTTATTTGTTATTTGCCCACTGCTGTAGACAGCTGTAACAGTTACAATAACTTTGATCTTTTGTTTTCCCCTCTTGGAGAAGTCCTCATTACCAAAACATCACCTCTGACCTTCTTTTATATTTTCAGCGTGTGTTTTATTAACTCCTTTTTCATATGGGACATGTGGTGTCTGCCACTTGGTACAAAGGGGACAAAGTTTGCACTTCTGATGCAAAGAGCAGCAGTGAGGAAGCTGGCTCCTTGCCAACATTTTATGAAAAAAAAAAAATTATGGGGAGGGGTGAATTAAATCTGTGCGTATACAGTCAGACTTTCTTTGGGCTCACTGCTGGGACAAGCCTATTGCCCTTAATGGGATTCAGCTAGGGAATGTGGAGCGCATCCTTACCCCACCCCATGCATGAGCTTTACGCAGAGATGATAAATTTCAATCAGTTGCCTGAGGAATTTATTTTCACAGCACCTCTTTACTTCCCAGGCTAAGAAACAAGGCGTCCAGCCTCTCCCTGCCAGTAACACTGGAGGTTTTGCACTTATTATGCATTCGGTGAAACAGTATGCGACAGTGAAAATTTACTAGATGTTGCAGAAAGAAGCAAGGGAAAGTTAAAGCACAGCCTAGAAAAATAAAATGAGTACTGTTTGCATGTACTTTTATTGATTTCTGACAGCCATGTTATTTTCAGGGACAACAGAAGGGAAAAGAATTTCAGTCTTTGAATGGATGAGTGATATACTACCCCCCCTTTTTAACTAGTCTTATATATATTTTTTTTTTTTTTTGTGCTGGTGTGTGCATGTGCAGAAGGGTGTCTACCTAATTGGCCTCAAGAGGGGATTAAACTAAATAAAATCACGGTCCACAGGGGGCCTCTAAATATGGCTTTTTAATTTGAAAATTTTTGTGGGTTCCAGTGTAATTCAAGCTTTTCAAGCTTTATTAGTGCACAGTCGTTCGTGCAGCTTGCAAAGCTCCCATCTCAGCGAGTTTGATATGCCCGCCCCTGCTCAAGCAGAAGACAGAGCGCTCTCTTCAGCTGCAAAACACACTCTGTGACATAACAAAAGCCCTACTGTAAATAAAACACATGTTAATAACAGTGACAGGAGGCGGCAGAAACCGGCAACGCACATCCAGGCAACGCCGCCACTTGAAAGTGATACTAAACGGAGGTAATGACAGTTAGCAAGCATATCTCTGCTCTGCCTGCAACAGAGGCGCTGGGAGCAGATAGGAGTAAATACCAGCAATTTTACATGTTCGCTTGTAATAAAAGTCAAAATATGCAGCTTGGTGTAACTAATTGCTGTGGAAGGAGAACGAACCAATAGTGCTCGTTGCTGTGAAACTGTTAATGGAGAACTTATGGAGAGAAAGTCCAAGTTCTCTCGTCCAAATTGGAATGTGAAAGAAATCTGTTGGAAGGTGATGACAGAAATGAAGTAAAACAGTTGTTTCCTGATCCATGTGCCAGATGTGTCACATACTGTGATAAATAAGATCTGCATCTTACACTCCAGAAATTGGGGAATATTACAAGCGTTTGTTATAGTGAGGTACAAAAAAATGTACTTGAAATGCTTTGTTTCTCCTGGCACCAAGCAGTGAGAAGTTATTGCACAATGCCTGGAGCTGCTAATTCTTTTGTTTAGGTTCAATCCAACACAGCCTATTAAAAGCTTAAATTCAATTTTATTGTTAAGGTATTTATTAACTGATTATGAAAAGACATTAAAGGGCTCATAATTAAATTACTAAATTGTTCCTTACCTTGACGAATCCCCCATTTTCCAAGACTGACTTCCATAGTATAAAATATCAGGGTTTTAATTTAGAGAAGAATGCTGCTCAGAGGCAAACCCCAGCTTTTGCTTCAGCTCTCGAGTCGATCCCAGGCTGCCTTGCTGCTGTTCATAAGCCCAGAATATCATGGCAGAAAGCCTAATGCATTGGTGGCATTTCTTGGGAAGACTGTTCTGCAGGTTTGTGGCATGTTGTCACACATCTGTAGAAATAGCTGGGTGTTGATGTTGGATAACTCAGTCTTATTACTCAGGAAAAAGTCTCATTGACTTTTGGCCCATATGCTTTTGAAAATGTGTACTGTGAACAGCTTGCTAGCCCTGCCGAGACTGAAGGCACATGCTTCCAGGCAAAGCAGATTCCCAGAGTAAGATGCAGTTCCTGAAGATTTGCCATCTAAATACTCCCCCAAATTCAAAGCCTGGAAAGGCAGTGCTAAGTGACTGGATCTCCCACACCAGGTCAGTGTGGGGCCTCAAAGAGTCTGACGACCATCCAAGCCAGTGATTTTATACAGGCAACTGCATCGTGTCTTCATCCAGATGACTGATGTTTGGGTGGGGTGGGGTGGGATGGCTGCAGGAGACAGCCAAGGGGGATTGAGTCTTTTTGTGTTTTCCCTTTGGAAACTGCTTTGTTCATCAGAAGGGTCGTGTGTTCAGCACCTGCACCAAGGTTAACAGGGAGACTGGGTTGTCTACCCAGAAGTCTTGACAGCTTTCAACTGGCTCTGGCTGTCCACGTCCTCACAGAGTTCACCTACAGGGCTGTAATACTTGGTGGCCTTTCACACTGACATCATCAGGAGGTTTTTACTGTCAGAATGGGCAGAAAGTACACGTCTGATTACCACAGGTAGAGATGAAAGCTAGAAACCCCTGATAAGCATGATTTGGGTGAACCTCTGCAGTCCCAGGAACCTGATAGTGAACAGCAATTCCCTGAATATGTGAGCTGTCTTTAAAAAACAAAAGCAATCTCATGGTTGCTATGCCTATGATGACCCAGGGAAGAGGTAGGTCCTTTTACTGTGGTGCTGTGTCCAGCAGTTCAAGAAGCCTTCCCAGCCTGGCTGGGGCATTAGGCCACCGTTGTGTTCACTCTGCATGCTGGCTCAGAGCTGGGGTGGGTGTCCCACATGGCACTGCACTTGCTGTGGAGACATTCTGACCGGGATTCATCTCACCTGACCCTAAACACCTAATGTAGGCTGAGGTGAATTGCACCCTCCAAGTGCCTCTGCCTCTCCTTTGACAATAAAGGGATAATGCCTCGCTGTGTGTAGATGAAGCCCACCCTGGTTACCACTCATATTTTCCAGGGTTACTTCAGAGAGATTGGCTTGAGATGCATTTCAAAAACCGAGATTTACAAAAATGATGCAGGTGTCAGTATCCTGTCTCAGCGTGTAAGACCTGTAGGTGAGTCCCAGCTGGGAACATTTCCTAAATCGTGTTCTCTCCTGCTGCCCAATTTCCCCACACAGATCCCCTCAGGATAGTTTTTAACCTTTGCTGTGTAAGTTAGTCTGTCCCATCCTGAAGATGTGACATCATCTATGGTCCTCATTAGTATCCCACTAGCCTTTACTCAGATTTCAGAGGAAAAGACCTCTGTATCAGTTTTAAAATTCTTGGGAACAACTTTGTTCTTAGGCTACGTCTTCACTGCTGGAAGAGTGTTTGCTTACCCCATGGTAAGATATCTTGCTCTAAAACCCCAATTCAGAGCAGCACAGGTAGCTTTTACTTTGAGATAGGTCTTTCACTCCTCCTGGGATTTGCCTTCATTAGTCATCCGGAAGTAAAAGCTCTCTTGCCCTCCCCTCCATTGATGCTTCCCAGTGAGATACTGAATTTAGCAACCTCATGGGAAAAACCACCCTTTTTTTGGCAGAGAAACTGCAGCTATAAGTGTTTATGGGAAATAAAGATATCTGATTAGTTTTTTCTTACACACTAAGCTGCATACCCTCTGGTAACCTTATTATTTGTTATAGTGTTGGAGGCTGTGGAAGAATGGAAAGACTGCAGTTTCTCAGCGGTGCAGCTAGAGCTGGCCCACCTTCCAAAATACAGAGGTGCTGTTGCTGTTCAAAGATATTTTATTGAAGAAAGTGATACTGCTTTCAACAAAACCAGGCACACCCTTACAGTAAGGGCTAGTTAGGAGCCTCAGCAAAATGTTATTGTCATCCAGAGCCATATTTACCCTTAAGGGACACATTAGAAAAAACAATGGACAATGGGCCATACTGACAGCTTATGGGAGGAAATAAATGAAAGAAGTAAAGCTTACTATGCTTTTGTGAAGCTGACATGAAGACAGCTGACAAAGTTCTGTATGTTAAGGCTTTGCAAATGGCAAAAATATTGATTGTCCTGGCTTGTCACAGAAAGTGAAAACACCCATCATGCACGCCAAGTATATGAAAAAAACCCCAGGTGATACTTACTGCAGCAAATAGCCAGCGATGAATGTGGTGAATAACATGTGATGCACATCTCCTAAGCCAGTGAGTGGATCCCCCTGCGGCAGGGAATATTTTTATGTTGCCTTTTTATACAGTGTGGGATTCATTTCTCCTAAATGGAGACTCCAGAACCTAAGACCTAAAGAAGAGTCCAGCCTAGCCACTCTCCTAACCTCACAGGCAGCTAAATTCATTAGATGCTTCCCTCTGTAGGCTGAAGGATCCTGGAGCAATGAATGTTAGTGGCCGGAAGTACCTGTTCTGGGAAGGGGATGCCCATCTGCCCCCACAAACCCTCCCAGAATTCTGCTGTGACCCAGAGTTTGTTGGAGAGAAGCCTCGGCTCCACCTGGGGTCTTGGCAAAGCCCAAGCATGGAGGTGCGGTGGGGATGAGGGGAGCAGGCTGAGGACTCCATCTGCTCCCTGTGACAGGGACCAAAACCTGAAACCAGAACTCACTCAAGTCAGGCATCCAAAGGACTGGGTGTAACCAGTGTTAACTGGATCCCTCCCAGTGTTACCAGTGACACTGGAATTCCAGTCAGGTTTACCGAGAGTCTGTGCAACAAGGGTCACTGGCAACAACTTGGGATTATTTACACCAGTGTAGTTCTCAAAGTTTACGCTGTGGATTTCTTGGTCTAGCACAGATAAGCATTGCCAAAAAAAAGTACATTTCTAACTCTGGCTAGATAATCCAAGTTTGCTATTTCAATATGAATTCACAGTGTAAACAAGAAGACTTGGGCTTTAGGCAGTGCCCGTATCTCAGCTCCAGGTTTATACAGGAGCCTGCAGCAGCTCACTCAGGTTGCTGTGTCGTTTGGGCTGTTTTCACCTAAGTCAGATAAATTGGAGTAGCAAACTTTAGAGCCTGGAAAGCTCTTCAGATCTCCTCAGAGATCTGTCCTTCACACAGAGCTGCACATGGCTCAGTGGCCAAACAGTCAGGGCAGTGCCTGCGGCTGCGAGAGGTGCCCAATGTGGCATGGGGGTGGAGGCAGGACTCCTGCCAGCCCAAGGAGGACCTGGGGCAGCTTTCCCTTGTAACCCCTGCTGAGGATTGTGAATTCATATTTCACACTTTGTACTGCTCTTTGCACTTAGAAAATAAAAGCTTGTCCAGTCTTTGCAAAATACAGCACCGAATATGGTTTGGGTGACCCCTCGGTGAGAGGTGGGCAGCACGTGGTGCATGAAAAGCGCAGTGTCTCAAGTGCAAACCTGGCCCTGCCATCAGCCCAACTGAAGAAATGTGTGCTGGCAGTTCCCGTCTGTAGGTGTTACTGACTGACAGATAGCGATGGAGGCAGAAAAATGTCAAAGTGTTAGAAAAGTCAATATTATTAAGACCTTGCTCCCCTCGCTTCCCTGTTCCGAGTAGTTTCTTGAGTATGACCAATTACATTCTTTTTTTATGACCAGTCACAAATGCAGTTTTTATTAGCTGGTTTGCTCAATGATTCAAATGTATAGACTTTATTTCACTCTCATTTGAGTTGGAGGAAAGCATACAAGGATTTTTGCTGGCTTAAATTAGTGGAACTGCCCCTTTGGCTGAATGACAGGGCCCTCGCGTTGCAGAGCAGAGCTCCAGCCCCGTCTCTGACTTTTGCCTGTAAATTAGTTTGTGAAGTGGTGTTTATTGCTACATTGGGAGGTTAAGACAGCCTAATTGTATGTTTGTACAGGAGAAAACATCACACCAGAGCCTTAAGCAATTATTCTTTCCATGTCCTTTCACTGTTTAATCTTGACACTGTTCAGAGGGGAAAGGAGACAATTTGTCTTCACCCTACAGCCAATTAGCAGTAAAAGTGCAGAATGGCTAACGCAATATCCACTGAAGTGCCATCGTCCATTCATCAAGATAAGATCCTGAAATAGTATGCATCTAGAACCCCTCTCTGGCAATTGTTCTGAGCCCATGCCTGACTGCAGCCAAGGATATCTCCGTGATTTATAAGCCAGCACGTGGTTCCAACGTGTGACAGTGCTCGGCACCTCTCCTCCCACTTTTCCTCTCCAGTGGTCATCTTCTTTTTATGGAAGAGTTATTCTCCAGAGGATCAGTCTTTTTAACAGGCCATTACTCATGGAAATGTTTTGTCTTTTCTAAACAGCTAAGGTGAATCATGGGGAATTATCTTTCTTTCCCAAGGAGGGCATGCCAAATATAAGCCAGACGAGTAGCGTCTTCTCTAAGTTGGCTAAAAGGTACGGCACAGCAAAGGTAGTCCTTTGATATAAGAGCCGCTGTGTTAGAAAGAAGAAATCTCTCTTTCGGACCATATATCATTTATGGAAGCGGCAAATCTCTTAAAACCATCCAGGCCTTGTGTCCCCCATTTACATGCAATAAGCCTACAGAGCCACAGTCAGACCCAGGGTAAATGACTGACAACAATGGAGCTCTGGTCATGTACACATGATCTGTATTTGGTTCTGGATGTCCAGGATTCGGTTTCCTTGAAAGTGTCTGCAGGCAGGTTCTCTCAATGATTTTCTTGTCCACAAAACACTTCTCTTGAAAGTGCTATATAAAACCCAGCAGGATCTATCTTCCTTGGGCCAGTGCAACAGGGCCCCAACTATTTTTTACTGGATGCGTAAATATATGCAGTAAGAACAAGCTCATGCTCAAATTTTGCTTTCAACTGGAAGGGCAGAAGTTTTCTGGGCTCCTCCCTAAGAGTGATCTAGTCCTATCTGTTTTAAGAGGTTAAATTCAGCCCCTGACTGTTGGTACAGGCAATTGCATTGCATCAGGAATGGGCATGACCCCTAATTGCTATAATCAATAATACAGGAGGAGACCTACCCAGATTAAATCATTAAATCCTTAGTGTGCTGCTTCATCATCCCAACCCATTTTGGTGGAGTAAACGAAGCTTTCCCTCAAAGATGCTGACTTTTGATATAGGAAAACTAGACATTTTCAAAGAGGCTTTATTTGCTGGATGGAATAAAAGGGAGGCGCCAAGAACATTTTAATCAAATGCTCATTACTGAGAGGATCCAAGAAAAAAACACTGGCTGCCCTATTCCCTTCCAAGCCAACAGACCATTTTGAAGGCTTCAGCATCTATCTAGCTATATATACATACACAAGATGTTCTTACACTTCCAACAAAGGATAAGGTGGAGGAGGACTAGTGATTAGCAAGAAGGGAACAAGACTGCATGTGAGACTGGTCTGGGAAATAGGTTAGACTATTCCAAAGCTTCAATTTTGACCTTTCTTCAGGAAAAAAAACCAAAGTGCTTTATGTAAAAACCCTCAGATCTTTAGCTTCTCAGAGAAACTGTCCTTTGCCAAGTAACACAGTCACTTACTTACATTCCATATGTCTCTGCCAGAGGGTAAGTCCCAGGCCTGATGTGCTAGTAAAACAGGGAGTGTAAATCTGGATAGGGTGCTCATGCCAAGCTTAGAGATGTGAGAGGACAGGAGACAGATTTTAAAACCTTCTCTGCCTTAAAACGCACCTAGGAAGGTGGTCAAGGGTGCTGCAGTGTATGTGGACTTTCTGCTTTCCAGGTACCCCAGGGACAGGAGGAATGATGTCACAATGATGTCATGCTCGTCCTGAGCTTTCCTAATGTTAATCACAGCAGCATGTGCTGCAAGGAAGCATTTCTGGGAGAAAGGTGTCAAAAACATGACACTTTCCAACCGTAGCTGGAGTGGGGAGTTTCAAGCGGTGGAGCGCTGATGCCGTGTCTCCTGGGGCCTGAACCACTTCTCTTCTAGGTGTCTGACTGTCAAATGTGTTGCGGCGCGTTATTTTCCTCTCTTTCATTTACTTTATTGAGGATGGCATCAGTTACAGATGGTTAAAAAATATCTGAGTAGGTTGTTATGGGACAAGACAGAAGAGGTTCTTGCTGCACAAATGCAGAACTCAGATGGTTTTCTTTGCAAGGGTGAAGATCATTAGTGGTTTTTCTTCCTGGGCTGTTTTTGGGGAGGGGAAGCATCTTTGGTGTGAGAGAGCTAGCAGAATGGGCAGTCGGGGACTTTGGAGCGTTGACTGCAGCTCTGGCACTGATTCCCACTGAAACTTAGCTAAAAATTTCAAATTGGAGTCTCTGAAAGGTCGATAATAATAAGTAATAGGGCTGGCCAGAAAACAAGAATTCTGTTTTGTGAAAAATGTTGTGGTTTCAAAATTTGTTTTCATTCCAGTGCAGAAAGAATATGAGATCTTTCTTCCCTTTTTTCTTTTTCAAGGGAGAGCAGAAAAAATAAAAAATAGGCCGATTTTAAAAAGCCTTAATAGTCTAGCAGGTTAGGGCAATGGTTCAGATGAGGAACTTGACCTGATATCTCCCCATCCAAGGTCAGATGGGGGATTTTGGCTATCCAAAGTTGGTTTTCCCACACAGTAATTCCATCCCAGAGATTAAAAATTTTCTTGACAACTTTTTCATTGAAACATTTGTGTTTCTTTGAAAAGTTTTAATGCTATGACTTTATTTTTTTTATTTAGAAAGGGAGTTGGGACATTTCTTGATCATTTCTAATAACCACATGTATATATAGTTTTATTACTTATAGCAAATGCCAGGTGCAGAGACAGTCCTTCATCTCATAGACGCTATCCAACTGCTTGCTGAAATTGAGGGAGATACAGAACGGCAAAACAATATTTGGCCGTTTCCATATAAGGTTGTTTAAAATTCTGATTGTGTGTTTTGTGCTGCAGCTTCAGGCAGACGTGTTAGAAATAGAGGTCTTAGCATCTCTGACTTCACCTCTGCCACCTCTGAAATGTTGATAATAACACTAGGATCTTTTCCCAGCTGGCAGGGATGTTGAAAAGTTTAATTAATACCTGCACAGCTCTTTGAATATGACAGTCTTAAGTGCGGTTTTGAATTATCTCACCTTGAATACCTTGTATGGACAAGACAGACAGAGGTGTAATCAAAGATACAGACATGGTGCAACGTATCAGCAATAGCATTCCAGACTATCTAAACTGAACCAGCCCAATGAAGGCCCAGTCGACAGGCCAGCTAATGGCTGTTCTCAATTTTGGCCATGGCACAACAACATGAGATCATTTATAAATAATCAATTTTTGTTTACCCAAATGTTTTATGTGAAAGCTTTGGAGGGTTCTCCTAGGTAAAGTGAGCCAATATGAAGTACAATGGAGATGAGGTGCAGCTGTAGCTACTACTTTGCTTGTTATAGCTAATATCCAGTGCTTAAGTGGTGCTACAGCAGATGAGATTGCAATTGCAGGGAATTCACACAAGAAACAGACTTCTCTGCGGAGCACTGCAGACATTATACCTACAGGTGCAGCCTGTGAACTTGTAAAGTCTTTTCAAAATTCAGCTGGGGCTTTTGCAAAGCAAAATACAATTTCTGTAAGCAAAATAGGTTTAGCACCTATTCTTGCATAGCTGCAAGTCTCCTTAGCTACCACTGAAACCAATTAAATTTAAAAATACAATATTGGACTCTTGGTATATAATAGTTCTGCGCTGACGAGTTCTCAGATCGCCATCTTTTAGCCAAACAGAAAAAAAATACTCAGGCAGGCCTGTCAATTCCCTTTGTAGCCTTTCCTTATCTGCTTGCATCAAGCCATAGCGACTCTTTTTTAGCTGAGCTTGCTGGAGTGTGATCTTAGGGGCTCTGTGGAGGAATACAGAGAGCCTTGGGGAACTGGGGAGTGACTGTTTTCCCCTCTGTGTTGGTGACATCTCTGGCAAGTCCAATAACATTCAGCAGAAGCAGCAACAGTAAGAACAAACTGTGAGATGCCACCTTGTATTTTCATAGTAAAGCAGAGACTCTAGTGAGTTAATCCTTGTAAAACAGCCTCTGAAGTGGCTGAAATGGGTTGAAGTGGGAAGCTGGGGTTGAAACAGTCAAATCTGGCTGTCTATAGTAAGGCAGCTAAATATGAGCAACTATTTTTTTTCCCCTTGAAAGGCAGAGTGCTTTGGCTGAACTGCTTCGCTTACTGATGTCCAGGTCCAGAATGGGTTTGCAGGACACAGGATTTACCTTTTCATCTTTCTTGAGGAGGCCCAATGTCTGCTTCCTTTAACGTGAGCATTTCCCCAGCTGCTTGGGGACGGGAATTGTTTCAGCCCTTCGTTTAGACCTGAGCACAGAAACATGCGTCTCTCCTTTCCCTGGCTAAGAAAGCAACCATGGGTAAAATTCAGTGAAAATCCATCAGTTTAATAACAGTTTTTAGGCTGTAAATGCGATTATTTTATAACATAAAAGATTCGGGGAAAAAAGTCCATGTCTATCTTCTATATTTGGAAAGCCCTTGACATTTTATGGATATTACAGGAAATAAAGACAGGAACAGGACTAGCTGGTCCATGATGCAGGACACACAATTATGCTGTCAAATAAGGGAATTACAGAGAAAAATACCTTGGCCACAAGCAATAATTTTTATACTAATACTGTGCTGTACTGAATTCATCCTATTTAGCAGCTGAAGCTGATCTAGCTGGCATTTAGACCAGTTAGGCATTTAAACCAGTTAGGTTTGAGTGCACATCATAACTGCAACTTTTATACCACCGTTGGCCCAGAAATCTAACAAGCAGATGATTTGAACTGTTTGTGCTGCAAGAAATAAGCCAATGAGCTACACAAGCTCACTACGTTTAAGGCAACAAACCCTCAGATAGCTATTTTAAGGCCTGGAAATCCATACTCTTGGTTTCGATGGATCTGTGTTGCCATATGGAAGCTGAGCGTACCTGGGAGAACGGGAGGGAGCTACAGGGGATGGGTGGCCTCAGGCAAAGAGCTCTCACAAACTTCCTGTGACATTTTTTCTGCTATTGCTTGAGATAAGCAATAGAATCAGTGGCGATCCTTCTCGTAAACACAGGAAAATAACTGAAAGTTCCCTGCAGGCGTAGGGATCTACTACAGGAGGACACTTACCCCAGTAACAAAAGATTTGGCTGCTGCCACAGATCCATTTTCCCAAGACTAAAAATAACACAAGGGAAGAGTTTGTGGAACCAGCTCCTGAGACATAAGGTTTTTGGAATTTGGAATCAAAAATTGATTCTTTTGGCCCATGTTTGGTGAAAACAGTGCAAAGACTAGATTTATTTGAAAGAGAAATTAAAAAAACATGAGCAGTAATAAAAAAATAGTACTGACATGACAGTAGGACAATTTATAATTGGAGGTCAAGTATCCTATTAGTTTGGGGCTATTTCTCTTTAAATAGAAGACCAGTCACAAAGGATTCCTGAGAGATGATATAATCTGAAACTATATTGGAAAAAACTTTACTTCTCTCTTAAATTACCAGGGCCTTTTGTATCCTAGTAAAATACTTTATTACTTGATCTGGCTCTAGAGAAACAGTGATTCCATAACAAACCTTTCCCAGGACTTTAATTATTTCCTTTATTATATCCCGAAAAAGGACCAGGTCACTTCTGAAGGCCACAGAAAGAGTATAATATATTTTTTTCCTGGGCAAACAAACAAAAACCAAAGGAATGTTTCTTTATATCGCAATCCTAAATTGAAGTTAGGTTGCTAAGTACTGAGAGTGCAATAGTTCTGTTCGCAGAAACACATCTCAGAATATATTTAAAAGAATTATCTGATGATCTTCCAGTGAATCCCTTAAGAACCAGCCCTGCCCCAACACAACTGTGAACCTTCATTGTCACTACAAGCATAAGGAGGGTTTTCAAATGAAAGCCCATGTGGCTTGTGAATCATTTAGGTGCTTCTATAAAGGCCCTGATTTTTGATGTTTCAGTGACGGACCCAGCTGTGCATGACAGGGTATGTTCATGCTTTCAACAGCTATAAATTTCTGACAGTGCTTGACCAGTTCCCCATATGACGGCCCATTATGGATATTGTCCCTCTGAAATTTGCCTGCTGAGGTGGACACTCAACACAGAGTAGCCCGTGAAAACTAGAAAGATGTGCAAAAGTGTTTGTCACCTTGCAGGACAAACAGGCAACACAGGGTCCTCCTGTGTGTAATTCTACTGAGAATTTTTTGTAACAGAACTATAGCTTAATTCACAGTTAAATTGCTAAATTTTCCTTCCTTCCTTCCTTCCTTCCTTCCTTCCTTCCTTCCTTCCTTCCTTCCTTCCTTCCTTCCTTCCTTCCTTCCTTCCTAGAATCATAGAATCATTAAGGCCTTCCTTCCTTCCTTCCTTCCTTCCTTCCTTCCTTCCTTCCTTCCTTCCTTCCTTCCTTCCTTCCTTCCTTCCTTCCTTCCTTCCTTCCTTCCTTCCTTCCTTCCTTCCTTCCTTCCTTCCTTCCTTCCTTCCTTCCTTCCTTCCTTCCTTCCTTCCTTCCTTCCTTCCT
>NW_008825615.1:1810930-1830704 GCF_000699105.1 Pygoscelis adeliae
GGATGGAACACCTCTCCTGTGAAGAAAGGCTGAGAGAGTTGGGGTTGTTCAGCATGGAGAAGAGAAGGCTTTGGGAAGACCTTCTTGCAGCCTATCAGTACTTAAAGGGGGCTTCTAAAAAAGCTGGTGGCAAACTTTTTAGCAGGGCCTGTTGGGACAGGACACGGGGGAATGGCTTTAAACTAAAGGGGGGTAGATTTAGAGTAGATATAAGGAAGAAATTTTTTATGCTGAGGGGGTGAAAGACTGGCAGAGGTTGCCCAGAGAGGTGGTGGATGCCCCATCCCAGGAAACCTTCAAGGTCAGGTTGGACGGGGCTCTGAGCAACCTGATCTAATTGAAGATGTCCCTGCCCATGGCAGGGGGGTTGGACTAGATGACTTTTAAAGGTCCCTTCCAACCCAAATTATTCTATGATTCTATGATTCTATCTACAATATGTAATTTCCTATATGTGCAGGTCATGATTTACTTCCCCAAGAAGAAAAGGAAAAAAGAAAAACCACAAGCCATGCCAGTCTCACTAAATATATATAAAATTAACTGTCCTCATTATGACTAACATCCTACTTCCTTGAGCATTGCCTTATATTTCAGGGCATTCAAAACCTGTCATTTATAGAAATACCCCAAGTGAGTAATATGTGGTCCCTGATTGACTGCGTGGGTAGAATTCAATCACGGGCTTCTACTGACACCGGGAACCACCAGGGTACAACTTGAGGGTTTATGAATGGCAGGAAAGCTCCCAGATTGAATTATAACTTTGTTATTCAATCTGAGAACATATTTTGTTATTTATAGCATATAGAAAATTCATATGGACTTTTTTCAGGTGGAAAATTATAAATCAGAGTAACAAAATAATCACTTCTAATTTCAAATATAAAGTCTGTGAAGTAGTTAGGGAGAGAAGGATTAATGTACGCATGATGCAACGTTTTTGGGGTGTGATGAGGAGGGCCGAGGATGGTTTACGGCAAAATCAAAGGGAGAATTTCACTGGAAAGTAAACACTTTCTGTGGAAGTTATTAGATGACCAACTACTATAACTAGTCCTAAAACCATAGTAACAAAACCCAAACAGAAAGACAGACTTCACCAATGGCTTCTCCCTCCCAGAACACCTCAGGTCTATCTTTACTTGCAAGTGTGTTGTTCATACAATTGTCAGCGGCAGTACCTTTCAGTATCTCCTGTACTTGTTGCTCTGGGAGTATCTGCAAATCTGTTTATGCCAATGGGTCCAGCATTTCAAAGGAAAACCGACAAGGCACTGGTCTGGCATGCAGAAACTCTTACAGACTTCTGACAATATGAACTCAAATGTATTTTTTCCCTTGGTTCTTTCTGGGTGTTTTATGGTGGGGAAAAAAAGAGGCAAATGGTCATTACTGGTTATTACTGGTTAGTTGTGAGTATTTTTATAGCCAGTGGTGATTCTTGGTTATTGATTCTCAGGCATGTGAAGCCTGGTTCTTCAATGGACCAATTTAAACTTGTCTGTGGTGGTTTTGCAATCCCTTTACCTGATCCTTCCCCCCCACCATCTTTTCAATACTTTGAGCCTCATTTCCTATATAGCAGTTAATAAAAACGAACTGGCAAGAAACCCTCTTTCCAAATTTATGAAACTGTTGTCTTGCTGTTATTTCACTTTTTTTCTTTTCTCTTTTTTCTTTTTTTTTTTTTATTTTTGCCCCAGGTTTTGCTTGCCTGTCAAACTCATTGAGTTCAAACTTTTTTGAATTTTAGAAACTTAAGTTCACACAGTAATTGGAGGAACAGTCCCATAATTTCTAACTCCAGGGGGAAGCTATCTTGGAACACAACAGCAAAAAGAAACCCTCGGGTGAAAGAAGAAACCTGGTCAAAATAAAATCACAGATCATTGATTGAAAATGTAGATGTGATTATTTCTAATAAGCAATGAAGGAAGGCAATTAGAAGAAACTGTGTACATTTCTGGAGCCTAGCTGAGTAGTCATTTTTAGAGTGATGAAGATTTATAAAAGATCCGGTTTAAAGAAATAAATGCAAATATTATGGGGCCTTATTCTGGAAGTTATCCTTTAGGCATGTGCTTAACGTTGCATCAGTGGAGTTTAACCAGTGAGTAAAGCTGAAGGGCTCCCCGGTGCCTCTGCTTTTACTCCTTCCACGCTGCCCCAGAGAACTGCATCTTTCTGAGCAGGAGCATTGTTTTCACTGAGAGCCCCACCAACCTTATCAGCAGGTGGTGGGTTTATTGCTCTGACCAGAGAAGCTGAAAAAACAAGTGTGGTCCAGTGTTTCCCTTAACAGAGCCTTGCTGTGAATACTGACATTATTTATTCACAGCCTATCAGGCAACATCAGTGCTCTTCTCTGCACTTGAAGAGGCTTCTCAGTCATCTCTGCTGCAGATTACCAGTCTCTTACGGGCATAACTTGTTGAACAGAAACTCAACCATTTGCAGTAAAAAGCTCTCTCACCCTCAGATAAATTCTCTGCTAGTGCCGTAATCGCTGTGAAGAATCCTGAGAACTCACACCCGGCTGGGAGAGGTAGCCAGCACTAAAAATATTCAGGATTTATCACATCTAACACTTTGGATTCTGCCTAATAGCAACAGCAAGCCGGTGCGGACTTCAGGGAAGTGGTAGAGTTGCCCCACGCTGCTTCTTCTATACCAGGGGCAGATCTGACTCCCCTCCTCCCCGCCATCTGTGGGCGTGCAGTGCAAGCACCACTGCTGAGCATCGCTGCTGAGCACTGCTGGCGGCACCCCTGGGTGCGGCAAGAGCCACCTGAAAGGCAAAAGGTGCAAACATTTTTCCAGACGTTGCCAAGATAAAGGACTCCCTGCCGCTACTGGTGCCAGCATGGGAGATGTAGGAATATAAAATACCCCTATGTTTGGTATTTTTGGAGCAGGTGACTTTGAGCATTGTGGATCGTCAATATTGCCATCACATCTTGTAAGACAGAAAAGGCAACTTGTCATTGAAGCACTGGCCGGTGCCCCAGGGCTTTCTGCACTGCCTAGGCTGCTCCTGTGAGACCCCAGGTACCACCTTGTTCCTCTTCTCCTTCACAGCCTCCTGTGTCCTCTGCATTGCAGTTGCCTCTGCTGCCCGAGGATGTGGTACAGTGAGAGGAAAGCCTGGGTCCCTCCTCACATCCCATGGGCAAGGTGGCCAGGTACTGAGTCTGGCCAGGCTGCCAGCGGCTCAGGGTCTCTGCGCCCGAGGTGTGATGTGTGGGATTGTACCATCATGTCTTTAATGTTTTCCCAATCCAGGTTGTGATGTTCAAGGATACCTGAAAAGGGTAGGAAGTGTTAAGACTCACTCTGTATCATCTGTGCTCAGAAAGGCTGGGGATGTTTTATCCCATGTCATCTCTGCCTTTGCCATATGCAGCTTCTCGTCCCTCTGCAGCGGGCAATGATGAGGTGCTTCCCTGCCTGCAGGCAGTTCAGGATACATTTTCTCTGGCAGAAAGAGGCAACGAAGGCAATTCCTGGCTGCTCTCTTCTGCTACCTGGTTGCGACTTGCTGCCCTGGCAGCAAGGGCTGGCCCGGCTGCCTGGGAAGCCGTGCGATAACCAAAATAGCAATAACAATCCAGGTTAAAAAAACCCCACACATCTTTTCCAGGAGAAGGTCATTTTGGTTTCAACCTAGAACACGCGTGGCCTACACATGCATACTTGCTTCTTCAGGTAAGGGCTGGTAAACAGGATGCAGAAATGAACAGTCGTGCATAGAGGGGAGCAGGAAAAATGTGACTTCACTGCCAAAGGAAATGTATCATGCATCAGCTTAGCTACCAAAATTAGGCAGAGCAAGTCCTAGCCAGTGTGCTCTCCAGGTCTGACTCAAGCCCAAACAAAGGCAGCAGCCCTGGCTGTCCCTGGTCTAGGCTCTGTTTTCATACCCCTGAAAAATAAATAACATAACACATACTTCCTACAGAAGGTAGCCAAGGACTTGTCCACACTGCATTGCACAATGTCATAGAATCTTCACATCCAAGGGAGGTTATTCCTCTTTTTTCAATATGTGAAATATATCTAGCATATTCATAGATGGGGGCAACAATTAGGAAGTGTATTCCTCTTTGTCAATTACCCTGAGATCCAGTCACACCAGCTGTCATATACAAAGTATGGAAATTCAATCATAAACTCTGAGTTTAATCATTGGCGTAATTCCCCTCCTGCTTGGCGGGACCAGGATTTCACCCAAAGCATCGCTAATACCCAATTAATCAGCTGACACAAAGTCAACAAATGCAGAACTTTCCAAGCACGGGAAAGCAAAATGCCATAAGAATAAAACTTTATAGTGGTTGAGCTCTCTGTGGAGTGGAGCAGGAGGGTCGCTGCATTCCCCATTGCAATTAGGATCATGTTGCTGTTCCCTGTCAAAGGAATGGACCTTGCCATGGGTCTTTCATTTCACAGAGCTGTTCCTGGGGATGCAGGAGCCGCTAGCAGGCTTTGCTCCAGGTGTTCTCTCCTATTAAGATGGTCTTAATCTCTGCTCTCTGTCTTGAGCTAAACAGGCAGCTGCAAACTAGAAGAAAGGAAGTGGTTACTCCAATGCCTATGGGAAAGGCATTGATGTTGCAGGAGGGCTTATCAACAACTTCTATATGTACAAAATTCATGGAACGGTTCCCTCCTCAGGGGCTGGCAAAAGCGAGTTCCCACTTCTGCTGCTTCTGAGACTGACTCTGTGCAGAGACTTCTGCTGATGCAGTAATGTCGGTCTGCAGTATGGTAGCTTTTAGGAAATTTCCATATTGATAAAACCCTTAGTGGAGGCATAGCTTGCAACAACACAGACAGACGTTCATTTTATAAATGCCTTTGCCAGCATGGACTGCTTTCTTATTTTGATTCCACCTTTCAGGACCGGTATAAGATACAGGGGCGGGGAGATGCTTCTGCATTAATAACTTCTGCAAACTGGGAAGTTTGCAAAGGGGCAGCTACCCTGACAGCACTAACTGCTGTGTATCTGCTGCCGGTTTATAGACTATCATAATCTCTTAAGTAATACTGGAATGTGAGTACTAGAAAAAGATGGAGGAAAAAATGAGCCGCCTGCTCTCAAGTTTTGAATAATTCTCGTTGCTTTTAAGTCATTTTTTCCCCCGCAGCACAATTTTCTGGAGGCACTGAAAAACCCTAGCTGAATATTGAAATATGCAACATTACATCTTCCCTGGAGCAGCTCTGAACATGGCCTTTCCCTTTTCAAATAAGAAGCCTGACCACCTCTGCCCCTTATAGCAAAGAGACCCGAAGAGCTGGGACCTGCGAGTTCAACCGCTCAGACCAGTGAGAGGCTGTACATGGGCTCCTGACGCGGGGGCTGCCCGCTCTGCCTGCTCTGCCTGCCAGGCTGCAGCGTTAGTGAGAAACATTACTGCCTTCTACTCATACAACAGCTTAGATGAGGACATCTGTGTCCCCACACACAGACGGGTGGGAAATCTTTTATGGATGGGGAGAGATTTGCTGACTAGTAGCAGAACAGGGACTGTTCTTACTTAGCTCCAGCTGCTCTTAGCAGCAGGCACTTGGATGCCCAGTGGTTTTAACTGCAGGAAGTATTGGTACACAGAGACTTCAGGGTCTCCAGGGGGACAGGTGGCAGCCAAGTTCAGTTCAGAGGAAATGAATTTGGGCTCAGACCTCCAGGGGCACAGAGGCAGGAGTTGTGTACCTAAGCTATTGTGTGACTCTGGCCTTTCGATGCATTTGCACATAAAAACATGCCAGAGTCAATGATATAGCATGTCCTAGGGACTGCTAGAGACGTGCCTGTGAATACTTTGCCCCCAGCACAGCCATGGGGTTTGATTCTGCACTCTCAAAGCCAGTGGAAATTGTACAGTTCAGTCCTATGGCATCAGGGTCAGATCACAGGAGACTCAGTACCTTTCCTGGTAGTATCCCAAAGTTATCCCAGAAAGATAACTGTTCAGCCACGTTTTTGGCACACAAATCAGAAGGTACAGGACATCTACAATGTAAAGAAATACGTCTGCAGATGAACTTGGGCAGAGCGCTGTTAGACAACCTTGCTGGCCTCTCACCTGTTGGTAAATCACAAATAACCTGGTAAAAATTGTTTCTGGAGTGCCAAAGTGTAGGTGACGAGGGCATGAATGATTGCTGGTTCGGTGTTTCCTCGCAGGGTAGGTAGCATAGTTTTGCTGGTGCAAGGCTGGGCCCTGTGACTGCCAGGTGATGGGGGAAAGGCTGAGGGGGCCACTTTGGCTGGCAGCCAGCCGTCCCTTCACCCACCCCACCACATCCCACAGAGGGGGTGGGCACAGCCGGATGGGTAGCAGGGCCATGGCCAATTTGCCGTTACCGTGGTTTGACCACTGTCTGTGCCTGTGCCTTCCTCTCCTTTCTGTTTGTCTTATGCCGGGTATTCATTGTCAATGAAGAAACACAAACAAATGTTTGAAGGATGCGCATCTGCAATTCTACCAGCTCTTGCTTATCCAAAAATGAATCCATTAACTGCAGGTTAATAGTGTCAGCTGTATTACACATCGAGTCTGTCAGCTGCCAGGGTTGGGTGCACACAGAGATAAAGAACTGAATGAAGAGATCGGCAGGTTCAGAAGAGACTCCTGCAGTCCTGCCAAGTTCAACAGATGCTGCATAAGAAAGAGTTTTCCTACAACCAATTGTATGGGGGAAGAATACGGAAACGTTATGGTATTAATGCCAGGGAACTTATCTTTGTGGCTTCTATCTCCTCTGTTCTAAAGGACCCTATATGAAGTATCTTTATTGATGAAAAGGTATTGATTTTTTTAGTTCCAGAGTCCTTTAGTCAGAAGAAAAGCATACCATGTTTGTCCATTTTTGGAGTTTTGGGGTATTTTCTCAAAGATGAAATCCTGTCACTCTTGAAGTCAATGGGAGTTTCCAAAAGGGAAACTCCTACTGTTTTCAGTAGGGCCAAGGTTTCACTCTATGAACTGTTTGATTTATCCCACAATACCCAAATATTTAAAAATATGTTAGAATTCTATTCTTTGAAATTTGATTAGAACCTGCTAAAGCAGACAGTTCAGTAAAATACTTAATCCATCAAAATAATCTAAAACCATGTGCTTTTCAAATCACCCTGGAAAGGGTCAGATCTGCATACAGTTTCCAACATGTTTAGACTGTAAAATGTTTCTTAATTTATGTTCTTTGGCTTGTATCCAGCAGCTTGAGCCTTCAATATTGTATTGATGCCATCCTCAAGACACCCAGTGCTTTGGCTCCACAGGGAGAGCTGTGGTCTGAGGTTACAAGCTGGCGTGGTTTTGAGTACACACGGCTATGCTAAGGTACAGGAAATTAATCTATAGTTCTACCACCAACAGTTTCAGTGCTATGAAGCAGATTGTACCTTGTGTCCGAATGCAAAATCCTATGTCCATTACTATAAATAATCCTTGAATCTGCTTTAGCTCTACTTTGGGAAACAGGTTCATGTTGATTTTACATATTAAATGTCTTAGGCCTTGTCTGGGCATGCAGAATTGGCTAGTCTAAAATAGCAGTTCTGCTTGGGCACTTCCAGTATAATTTAACAATACCAGGATAACTCCCTTATTATCTCGTAGGATAAAACTAACTTATAGGATAAACCTACTTATCCTGTAGGATAAGACTAACTTTGTTAAAAAATAATGAATATTCCACCTGCAAAGGTGGAGTTAATTATTCTGGGACAGGGACTTATTTTGGAAGAGAGGGTCCACCTGAGGAGTTGGAAACTGCTATGCCAGGCAGCTTCTGGAGGGGACAGATGGGGAGGGAAGCCGGGGTGATTTTCTGACCCCGTCCTGTGTGAATGCACTAAGTGTAGGTTTCCCTCCCGCTGATCCCAGGACCATGTGAGTATCCCGCTCTTGGTGAAAGAGGTTGAGGACCGAGGAACTGGCACACCAAACACCTCGCTGTGAGGGCACCAGGTAAGTCGGGCGGTCAGGAAGGCACAGTTACACATGAATCTCTCATGGCTGGGGTGAGTAAAGAAACTGCCAAGATTTAAGAGGTTTTGAAGCCTTCAGGGATGGAAGACCAACAGGCACTGCGGTCCACCTGATGGTGTTCTTGACTGTGAATCCTAAGACATGAGCCCTGAGGGCTCATCAGGGCAATCCTATACCTGCAGATCAGGGCAATCCTATATCTTTTCTTTGGGCACACTTCTTCACGCTCTACTCCATGTCATTTCCAGCTACGAAGCTCAGCCTGTTTATGCAGCGTTTTTTGGGGGTTTTGTGGGACCCATCCCAGCTTGTTCTCCAGGTGCATTTGCTGAAGATGTGGGCTCCCCAGCTGCAGCGTGTGAAAGTTTAGGTGCCGCAGCACTGAGCCTAGCCCCGTGCCATTTAACATTCAACTTATGCTGGTTTAATATCAGCTTGCCCTCCTTTAATATCCTGAAGCTCTGCCCCCGGTGCCCTTCGGGAACCCCTTCCTCAATACTCTGTCTGAACATCTGCATCTGCAAACCTGCCCTCTTGCACAAAACCTAATAATGTGTGAGATGAAGAAAAAGAAGTCCAGAGAAATTTTTCTGCTTCAATACTGAGAGGACCCCCCATCCCCGCAGCTGAAGAACTGAGTAAAAATGAACATTTTTTACTTTTCTGCTAGATTGAGAGATCAAAAGAATGACTAATTCACCAAACCTGGGTGGGTCTAATTGACTTCAGCCCTAGAGTTATTCACTGTTCTGCACCTGTTTTGGAGAGCCGATTCAGGGCTTGATCCAAAGCTCTCTATGGACTTTTATTTTCATCAGGACTCACAATTCCAACTGAAATGGAGCATTTCTTGCTGATTTTGGTGAACTTCATTGCAGTGCCTTGGCCCTTTAATAGTGTTTTAAGTCATGTCTGAAACTTCATAATGAAGTTGATATAAAGCATTACTGAGTACATCTGAGTGCCAGCAAGACACTAAAGAATATGCTGTAGGCCATATGTAGAACATGGGTATTGCACAGTACAAGGCTACTTTGAAATAAACAAAAATCCAAATATCTAAAATTCCCATTTTACTATATTTTTTTTTTACTCAATGTGGGGAAAACAGCTGCATTAGATTCTCTGCTTTAGAAGTGTTCAGTTTTCAGTAGTCAATTTTATCAACTTTTTAAATTTTAATATTTCTAGCCATGTAGCTGAAACTGAGAAACTATTTTGGTCTTACAATGATTTCATAGGATGTACTGATGTCCTGAGAGCTTTCATCAACCATTTCTTCTCTTAACCTCATTCTGCATGATGCATCCCAGTCTTATTTAACCTGTAGGTTCTGCAGTACGCGGAGAGGCTTTGAAGTCTAGCCTCACAAGAAGTATCTGACTGATTTTAGGGAAACTTTCAGATTTGTTTGTCTTGCCATCATCCACTTGAACCTGCTGTTCTCTCCTCCAGGTTCTGGGTGCAACAGGAGGTCTGCAGCATCCCCCGGGTGGGCAACGTGCTTTGCAGGAAGGGGTCCTCCCCTCCTCCTCTAGCATACCATGGTTCCACAAAAGCCTTAGTCTTACAGGGACAACAGCTTCTGTCTGAGGCAGATGATCTTTATACCACTGAAAGTCTGTAAATTCCACACTTACAGTTGTGTCAAGCCCCTGCATATATGGGACCGTTCCCTTCCCTTTCTTTTGTCTCTCCTCTCCTCTCCTCTCCTCTCCTCTCCTCTCCTCTCCTCTCCCTTTCTCCTTTTTTCCTCCTTTTCGTTCTCCTTTTTCTTTTTCTTTTTCTTTTTCTTTTTCTTTTTCTTTTTCTTTTTCTTTTTCTTTTTCTTTTTCTTTTTCTTTTTCTTTTTCTTTTTCTTTTTCTTTTTCTTTTTCTTTTTCTTTTTCTTTTTCTTTTTCTTTTTCTTTTTCTTTTTCTTTTTCTTTTTCTTTTTCTTTTTCTTTTTCTTTTTCTTTTTCTTTTTCTTTTTCTTTTTCTTTTTCTTTTTCTTTTTCTTTTTCTTTTTCTTTTTCTTTTTCTTTTTCTTCTTTTTCTTTTTCCCATCACTGCAGTATTTTAACACTTCTGTGCACTCACAGAAAAACAAGTCACTGTCTGGTCTTTAAGATTTTGTGAGAACTGACAAATTTGGTCAAGGGTGAGATTTTGCAAATGCTGTTAAAAACACAGCTTTTCATGTGGCAACATGGTCTTTTATACTGGAACACATCCTAAATTTTCACACATGTGCAGGAAGTGAAATCACACCTTTTTATGGCAGAAACAGCTTAGCACAGTGAAATGACAGCTTTTCCCTATAAAAAATGCCTTTAGTTTTTGTGGAAACCAGTGAATTACTTGAGGCAAAACCACAAAGTGTTTCATCAGCAGCACAATGGTTTTTAATGCAGCTCTGCCTTGAAAAGAGCTTGAGGAAGATGGAGATCAGGGGATGACACCACTGGATGTATCAGCCTTGCAGCCCAAATATGCTGTACAAGGTCTGAGCGCTTTTTCAAAAGATTTTTAATTTAGTGGTGTCTTCTAAGTCTTCCTTTTCCCTCCTTCCCCATCTTCAAAGTCTATTATTTCCTCTCCTTTGATCCCAAAATTTCATGCCATGGTATTTTTAACTCTCCCTGCCCCCACCAGGCTGACTCCTATCCCCGCTCCCCTCCACATATGGCTGCCCGGCTGCTCCGTCTGCCTCTCCCTACCACCGAGGGAAGCCAAGGGCCACGCAGACTGTAGATACAACTGGAGCTCTCTGACATGCTTTAGCAGTACCTGCATGTCCTGAGTTAAAGACACCCCAGTGCGTGTCCTGGCCAGCAGGACATCTGATACTCCTGCTGTCATAATTTTATTGCCTTCAGTGGGAACAAGCACTGCAGTACCTGGAGGACAATTACTTTTTGCTGGGAAATCCATTCTGTAGAGCTCATAGCTGGATATACAGCTGGGAGGAAGACACATTTTATTTCTAAGTTTGCTTCTTCATGGGACAGGAGTTGCAGTGAGGTGAGATGGGTTGCCATGAGTTGCTCTGTTCTCTCCCAAGCTACACCATTCTCAAATGTAATTTCCCTTTCCTCTCCCTCCTCTTTAACAACTGTGTGTGCTTCTCTTCCCTCAGGCCATGGAGAAACCTGTAGTTTTGGAGGAAACTTACCATTGTTGCGCATGGGGGAGCTCTCAAAGCAGACTCTGGGAAGCCCTCCAGATGCTTTCAGCATGCGGGTGCTTGGCAGGAGTCAAGAAGAGTCACTGCATGCCCTCAACGTGATGCAGAGTAATTTCAGTTTCTGTGCTGTCATTGAGGGCCTAAACTGTTGCACAGGAGCACTGAGGGGAGAAGCATAATTTGCAGTAGTCAAAATGCAAAAGTAAATTAGTAAGTAGTAAGCGAAATGCATGCATGCTCTGTCCTGCATTTGCAGGTACATCCATGCGTGTGGGAAAGGGTACAAGTGAAAAAGGCATTTGTACAAGTTTCGGGCAGGTTGTACATGCTGGAGCCGAAAGGCCTGCTTGTTGAAGGAGAGATTTTAAACCTGCCTGTAAGTCCAATAACCAGCTTTCTAACCACACACATCCCACACCTACATTTTTGTGTTCTGCAGCTTTCATGTTGGTCAAATAAAAAGCATCAGCACCACATCTACTTGTTTGCATTGAGGACCAATATGTTTTCTTTGCACTTTAAATACTGTTTAGAGCTCTCTTTATGAGCTTCAATTAGGAGTTTGCTATGGAGGGCTTATTAGAGCAGTTTTATTGGTACTTTAACACATTTTCTTTGTTAAAAGCTAGTTTAGAAGCTAGTTTAAGAAGCTTGTAAATGGGAGCCACAGTGAGCTGTCTGTTCAACTGACAAACGCGTATCAACAGGCCTCCCAGAAGGTTCCTCAAGTCACCTGGTCCACCGCTGCATGAGCATCAGCAGTGAGCCCCAGCATCTGCCGGGCTCTCAGGAAAGGGAGTTGGGTGCAGACATCAGGGAATAGATTCTGGAATTCTGGGGAAAAAACAACCCCCAAACTGGAAGTTTTACATTTGATATTAACTTAAGATGTATGAGACATCCAGTCAATTTGGTATCCAGAGCAATCAGGTCAATAAAACACAAACACATCACCCAGACTGGTTTCACCAGCAGAAGCAGAGGTCAGGACTGGGACTGAAGAAACTTTCCTGCTACCCAGGTTTTCCATCCAGGGCTTAGGCTGGAGAAAGCCACAGTGTCAGGCCCCCTTCTCTCCGGGCCGTGACCCGAGGAAAGCCTCCCTCTTCTTGTCTCTGAAGACTCCACAGCGGGGTGGACATAACTGAGAAGACCCCATCCCTGGATGAGGTGCAGTGGAGAGCACCAGAGGGGTCATGTCTGTCCTCATGTCCCACACGTGTCTGCTTGCCTCTGGAGCAGAAACCATGTGTGCTGGTTTCTGTTTTCCTTTCAGTACAGTTCTTGTTTTAAAGGCACCTAGAGGTGAATTGTGGCTACTGAGGAGTGGCCTCCGGGAACAGGGAAAGCCGCTGCGGCAGAGGAAGGAGTGTGAAGGTCTGCCTGACAGTGCTGCCCACCCTGAGAAGCACCTACAGCCCCTCTCAGGTGGCAGGGCAATTTAAACTAATTCATGTTTTGGATTCCCCCTTGCATGCCGTAGCTCTTTTTGGATGTGGCTGCCCCATCCCCACCAGCTCCTCGCAGCTCCCTGGCTCCCCCAGGCGGGGTCCACCCTGCAGCCGAAAAAAGGCGAGCCCCCCCGCAAAACCCCCACGGCTGCCATGTTGGCACGGCTGCCATCCTCCGGCCCAAAAGGTGCCATCAATCCCCCACACCCGTCTTTCTGCAAACGCCTGCAAAGCCCGTGCCCATGAGGGTCCCACCGCAGAAACCCCAACCGTGACTGCTGAAGCGAGCTTAGGAGTAGGTGGAAAGTATCTCCTCCAGATCCCTCGGGGAGTGCTACAGAGTATCTAAACAAGTCTGTTTCATTAGCCACATTTATATTTTCCTAGGAAAAGTATGCAAGTAAATATTTTCTCCAGGCTTTTTTCTTTTCTCTCCTCTTTTTCTTGGCTCCTTTTTTCCCTCTAAACCTACAGTACATCACTCACGACGACTTAAATAGTGAAAACTGTCTACAGTTTATCTAAGGATCAAACAGCTGTTGTCTTCACAGGCCTTTTTTATTAATATGAATTAATGTTTTCCAACTTATTTCCTACATTTCTGCTGGGAAGAATAACCCTTCCCAGAAGCATTCTTTGGCAGATAGCAAAATAATTTGAGTAGCAGATATATGATCTCATTTTTTTCTGGACAGATTACAAATTGGAGATTGGCTAAAAGTGGATGAACACAGTAAGTATTTTAATCTTGCAGTGATTTCATGTGCCTAAATGCTTCAGCTGCCTACACTTTCCAAGCTATGAGCTGCATCCTTAAGGACTTTAATGGTCTCTAATTGCGGAGGATACTGTGGCCCAGACCTACTGTAATGGAAGAGGGAGTGGGTTGTTTCCATTCGTATGTCGCTGCAGAGGTTTCTGAGCATTAACTACTTGCCTGACCAGCATTTCTCAAATGAAGTTCTTTGGAAATATCAATGTTCGAGTCCTACTCCAGCCCAACATTCACAGAAATAGGCTGCTTTTGACATAGCTGGACTGCTCTTTCTCTGCATCTGGATCCTGCACAGTGGGCCTGGAGGTAAAGACCTAAAAGTGCTGCCTTAGAAGTGTTCCAATATTATCTTCCAGGGAGAGTCTTTACTGCTTTAAACTGCTCTAAACATCTTTATGGAGAGTCAGTCCTTCTAAAAGGTTGCTGTTGAGCCTGAAAGCATTCCTGGATTTATTCATGTGAGCTTTATAATCTACCTGTGTGTCAGAGACTTTTGCCACTTGATGTAGGTGCTCTCAGAGCTCTTTCTGACCCTACCTAGTTATGGCAGTGACACGTGAACCAGCACACTCCCACATCTCACCATTTCTGAAACAAGTAGTTGTGCATGTCTCTTCCACTGAGAGCTGAAGGTCTCTCTGATTTGCACTCAAGGGAGTGATGGATGTTCATCAGAGACACAGCAGATGGAAGAGAAACTGTTGACTCTCAACTCCAATTATTTCTCCTTTTGGAGAAGGTTTAGAATTAATTTTCAATTGCATTTACTCAGTGTAAATATGTCATTGGCTATAAGGAGTCTTTCCATGTAAATACTGTGTTCCTTAATTGTCCTTGCTTTTTCAGTGCTCCTTTCTAGCCAAGTCAGGAACGATAAATAACTAGGAATCCCGTCTCCTCTGCATCTCAAATTACATTCCAGTATAATTTTTGGAAATCCTGAGGCAGGTAGTTTGTTTTGCTTCTGTGATGTTTGATAAGTAGTGTGTATGAAATGGTAAGTTGATGGGAAAACTCTCAGTGATCTCTTGGAGCCTTGCACCAGATCTCTGCTCTATCAAGCCGTGTGGAAAAGACTGAATGTGGTGATAAAATATCGGGAAGATTGTCCTCTTCCTTCGACTGAAGGATCAGAGGATCCTGCTCAGCTATAACAGGCACTGATACAACTGGGAGGCGCTGACACTTGTGGCAGGTCTGTTACCTCTGTGAACTGAACCCAGGCTGGAGACGGTGCATGTCCTGACCAGCACAGCACTGTAATAATTTAAGCTGGAGTGATTTATTTAAACCTGTACCAATCTTGCACCTCGGTTCCTTTTTCTTTCTTTGCATTTCATATAATTCTCTCTGTTTTCCTACTTGCCTCCTTGATTATTTTCTTCCTTCAAGAGGGCTTTTCTGTATGTAGGTGATAGGAGCAGCCAAACGAAACGACGCAGGATTTTATGTTGTAAGAGACACGTGGAATTAGAGTGACCTTCACAAAACCGATTTCTTGGCGCCTCAATCTCCTTCAGGCCTTGCACGTAGCTGCAAACTAGTGGGCAGGTTTTCATCAGTATCTTTAATCAGGTTTCAAGACACTATAAAAACACAACAAAAATCATAAAAATTCCTTTTGTCTCAAACACATACCTTAGCAGTAAGGGATGTATCCCTAAATATTTCCTCAGGAAAAATTAATGAAGCAAATTAAAAGAAAAATTCTTTCAAGCTGTTCCAAACAAACTCATTTCACAGCCTTTTATCATGCTTCCTTGCCGTTTGGGAAATTTATTTAAGTTATTAAAAAATTCCCTAAAATTCTCAGCTGAAAAGTTGGCTTCTGTTTTTTCTACAAAGCTAACTCACCTGATTTGTCAGAACAGCTCGAAAATGAAGTGCTAACTGGTGGGTTTTATTGAAAGGAAACCAAGTGGAACAACATATGTATTTTCTTAGGAAACTAAAAAGCTCACAGTCCTGTGGTGTTCCTTGGGGTAAATTCTTTGTTATGAATTACAACCTGCTTACTGATGAGTTGTTAATAAAAAGTAGACCTGCTGGGCCATTATTTTTTTCCACACAGTATACCCAGTTTAGCTTTTTTTTTAACGTTTTCATTAATGCACTGAGTGTGAATAAATCTGTTTCCAATTTGTAATTGTTTTCCCTTCATCTGGACATTAATTTATTGCCAAATCTAACACTCTTCTATTTTTAATATCCCTCCAAACTGAAGAGCTGTTTTAAAAAGAAAGAAAGAGATTAAAAGAATGCAGGATAGTGGGAAGGATCTCCCTCTCCCCCCCCTCTCCCCACCCCCCTTTCTTCCTCTCTCTCTTTCTTCCATCTTGCTCTTTCACTCTCTCATTCTCTATTTCCTTCTTTCTCCCTTTCTCTCCTAGATCATATCCCAGGATCTGGGACCAGGAGAAAGAGGCACTGGGGCTCTCCTGGGGCCCCACCGTGTTTAGAAACAACAGCCACCAGCTGAACTCATACATAGTGGACAAAATGGTCTGAAAGAAACACTGGAATCAAAGTAGAAACAGATGGTAACCTGAGGTGGCAGTACAACTTCATTTAATGTGGGATGGCTTTTTATTTATTTGTTTGTTTATTTTCTAGCTAAGCATCTCTTTCCGTGGGGGAGCCTCCTTCCTCACTCATTACTTCACTGTAATCTGGGCAATAGCAGCAAATCTCATTTGTTGAAGAAAATGAAGGGATTAAGCAGAAGGCAGTCAAATGCCAGTGTGTTTCAATGGATATTATTAGCAAGTGGCTCTCTTGCTATTTCGGTTCAACACATTTGCATGTATTCACATGAACTGGGGGCATGAGTCCAACCCCTAATGATGGAGCATTTCTATCACAGTCAGGAAAATCTGTGGAATCAGCAGCAAAAAATGTGTCTATTTTTCTGGCCTGTTTCTTGCCATGAGGAGGAGGAGAATGTATGGAGGAGAGAAAGGGGAAGGGAGGGTTAGTGGTTCCTGGGGTGATTTCAGAAGCAGCGCTACTGGTGGTGGCAAATCTCTTGGCAGGCTTTAAGCTGTGCTTGTGCATGTGAGGAGAGACACCAGGAGAGGGCTGGAGATGCATGAAATAAAAGCAGCTGATGTGGGATCCCTGAAGCAGTGCTCCTTAGATGCAGGGGGTGCAGCCAACAGCCCAAGCGTGGTAGCTTTGAGGGATGCTGCACGCAGCCAGCAGCAAGGTCGCTACCAGGAACACCAGAGCATGCAGGAGGCATGTGCGCCATGATGCTCTGCAGCAACCCGCAGTGTCTGGCTGCCCTGGCCAGGAGAGCTACCTCCAGAGAATGGGATGTTTGCACACAATTTCTCTGTGACCTTCAACATACCACCTGTTTGGCTTCATAAAGGCCTTTGCCTTAGATTTTCGGCTCCCCCAAGAGCCTGGGACTTGGTTGGGGGGGGGGGGCACAAATAGCCCCCCTTCAGGCTCCCTCGCAGGCAGAGGGAAGGGATAGCAGTCATGCTTTGCGCCTTCAGAAACCTCCGGGTTTCCAGGGAGGAGGACAGACACAGAAGTCAGTACCTTTCTGGGCACCTGGGCTGATATTAGTCAAGGCTAATTTTTAGGCAGTACCAAGCAGACACCATCTGGGCTATCAGACTCAGCCCTGCTGGAAAAGCCAGGGGACTCTGACGTTACTGATATTGTTTTGCAACATATTAAACACAGTCAGGAGATAGATGAAAGTGCCAGAATAGATAACCGTATGTGTGGTGTTTGCATAGTCATTACACCCACTCCACGTATCATTGTCAGATGTGTTTCTGCGATGGGCTGGATGTGCTTAACCTCCTGGCAGCAGTTGCAGGTACTTTTCACTACTCAGATGGTAGCATGGTAGCATAGGCTAGATGACACAAAATAAAGAGAAAGGAAAAAGAAACAAGCTTTCCCCCTACTCCCACGTGGTGCCAATATTCAATTCCCCACTCTGGGGACACTCCTCCATCACTCACCAGGATGTGGGGAGCGGTGGGGACACAGCACATTGCAGAGAGCAGTTGCAGAGTTTCTTTGTCTCAAATGCTTTTGACAGCAACTTCTGTGCTGCCTCTGCTCCCCCAAAGATGCTGGTTTTCTCACTGTGTGAACTGTGCTCTTTGGCAAGCCAGAGAAACTGATGCAGACACATTTTATATCTCAAATCTTTTTCTTTTTTTTTTTTTTTTAACCACAGTTAATTCTTCCCTTTTGCCCTGGGTTATAGGACTTATGTCCGGAAACAATAGGAGCCTAGCACCTTCCCATATGATCTCTTTCTTCGTTTTAGCTGCTTGTAAAAACCTATCTTGGTCCCTTGAGTCCTAAAGAGTAATAAGTCCATTGCCTCCACAATTGCCTACTCCATCTGGGACTCTCATTGGGATTCAGTCCACACATTCGGTTCAGGTGGGATCTTCAGAAAAATCAATAACCAACATGTCTGGCAGCACTTTACTGCATGGTATCTGTGTCCTGCTTCCTGGCTGGGACTCTCAAAATACTGATGTTCTGTTGAATTGGGGTTTTTCCAAGGTTTCCAGCCACCTCTCTGGTGCTCTGTGATTTTTTTTTTCCAGTTGACTGTAATCTATCTCTCATAATCTGTATAGAGATGGCCATTCTTCCTGCTTCGCTGTTTCCCCTCTAACTGAGGCCCTGCAGTTTGCAGTGTTCAAATTACGGCCTTTGGTATTATCGAATGATGCCGCTACTTTGGAAAGCCACGGGTGGCAGCAACCTGCCAGTTATATCCTCTGCTGCTGTCAGCATGCTCCTGCCATAGCACCAGGCTTTTGGCGGAGCAGTGGACCCTGATCCTGGGAGGGGGGCACGTCTACAGGGTGGGCTGCGCTCCAGCGCCCATAGTGTCAGCTGAGCAAGGAGGGGAGGACGGGGGGCATTGCTAATGGTATTCCCCACAGCTTATCTGGGGTCATATATGTTTATACTGAAGCACAGAGACAGGGTTATAGTGTCACCCACAAACTCTAAGCCAGCTTTAAATTCGCTTGCTTGGGTATGGGTAACAGCCTGCCTGAGGCAGCACAGAGCTGTAAAACAGCACAAGCTGTAAAACTGCTCAAGTACCTGGATCTGGTCCATACCGAGCTTTCAGATACCGCTGCTAGGTCAGGGTTGAGGGCTGATAATGTAGATCTATGCGGCTGCAGCTAATGCAATGAGCTGCTGTGCAGCTGTTCCCCCGGGGAAAGGAACAGAGCTCTGTGCTGGACTGAAATGGCCCTTTTCACCCCATTCATGTGAATTCAGCCACTCATACCTGGGGAAATATCATTGCTGGTTTAGTGCAGAGAAAGTGCGGCACAAGGAGATTAATGCCTGATTTTCGGCCACACTGACCATCTCCACCTCTTGCTAATGGATATATCATGTAGCCTGGTCAGTGCTTCTGAAGAAATCGAGCCTCAGCTGACTTCTTTAAGGTCACAGAGGCAATACCTGGAGAAGTACTGACCCCATAAACCCTGAGACCCTTGCCAGTGGGACAACTGGGAGGCCTTTTTTCCCTCTCCAGAAGCATCTTCCTTGAGCAAGCACTAACAAAGCTTTGCCAATGTTGAAAACGGTCTGATTTGGTGTAATTATTCATTTTGCTGAGGCTGGCCCTGACTCAGTGCTTCTGAATGCTTTTGAACCTGAAGCCTGCAGAAAGCTGTTGGTCTGTGTGATAGAGAGTTATCATCTTTGCTTATGCAGAGCTCCTACTTTGTAAGTAAGGAAGGCTGTTTTTCAGCCTTCACACTGGTTTTCAGTTTCCCCTACCATCACACTTGTTTCTTTTTGAGGGGCAGGAAGGGTGAGCACTGAGGTCCCCTGGAGAGATAGGAACCCCTTGTCTCCTGTGTAACTCTCTCCCCAAACAGCGATAAGCAATTGCGCTTTTGCAACTGTACTGCCAAACGTTGACATAATTTCAGCTCTAGACATGCCATTGCCACCAATCAACACAAGCATAACCAGTTTTACCCTGACCTTTTCCATTACTCAAAAGTCAAAAAGGCTTTCTAAGCTGGCCACTGAAGGACCGAGCAGCTTTCCAGTCCTGTGGAGGTGGTGTATGAGTTGGCTTTGGAACACCAGAATGCAGGGGCATCTTCACAGGACTACTCTTCCATATAAAGAGAGAATGCCTCTTTAATGCAGCATCAGTGAAAATTCTTCAAAGACATCTTGAAATTTGTAATTATCTACCATTTTATGCAGATTTACATTAGATGTGGATTCTGAACAAAAGGAACCCTTCTTTAAAAAAAAAAATGGGTTTAGGTTCATTGTTTTACAAAGTATTGGTAGCTGACCATAATGCTCCTTGCTAAAAATACAATGCCCAATCTGTGGGCAT
>NW_008825615.1:1830735-1837078 GCF_000699105.1 Pygoscelis adeliae
TGGAATAAAACAATATGTTAGAATAAAAAAGATATGTTTAGAAAAAAAGATTACATAGATCTTAAGGGTCTAGCCCAACTCCTTGACAGGTTGAAACAGATAAAGTATCACCCACCAATATTTGCCCCTTGTGTACTGAAATTCACAAAATAACTCTGTCGTGTGTGTTGATAACTTCATACTCAGGAAATTTTCTTCCATCTGATATTCAATTAAAACATTCATTGCTGATTTCTTCTGGTACTTCTCCCAGTGCTTATGGAGAAGAGTTAGGCACATTGTCTTTTTAACTTTTTTGGATACTTAGGCTATCCTTATGGTTCTGCTTATGATCAGTGCTTTATAGCACTAGTTCCACGGTGAAGCAGTACCATTGCACTATGGCGCTGTAAAGAACTCCAGTTTAGCAGATTCAGAATAGAAAAGACTTATCCTAAGGCCCATTGCTAAAAAAACTATGAGTAAAAAGCAAAGCACTACGTGACTATTCCATTTACTACAAAGATAAAAAGAAACTCTTCAAATGATCTGAATATCAAAATGCAACTTGTCTGGATGTATTACAGGGAAAAAAATCCATCAAGAATACAATATAAAACTTTGAATTACATTTTTCTCCTCATCTATCCTATGATTAATGTTAAAGGAAAGATCCGTGAAGGATAAGGGAAAAAATAAACTTTTATTATTTTATTAACTTAGTGCCATAGTCGAATTCAAAATATTCTCGACCATTGAAAATCCAAGGTACTTTGTGTTTTGCATATAAGTCACTGAGGAAAGATTCTGCTTGAAGAGGTGTGTAAGTAGTTTTATTCTATTTATTTTTAGGTGGATTTCATGTAAGTATTTACCTAAGTATCAGCAGAACCTGAAATCATCAACGCAGTTTCTTGTCATACCATTCTCCTGTATCCTGGTCCATGACATGTGGCCCATTATACATTAATCAGCCTTTCCAAGCTCTGATTCATAAAATTGCTATGAACTGCATGCATTTGAATCACACGATATTTAGCAGGAATAAATTATCTGGGATGAAGGAATTTTAGGCATTTTCTTTTCAAATAAATATCTATATATTTTCCTTATGGCCAGGCTGGACTTAATGAATCTGATCTTATTTCATCTCAGGAGCAAAGATGTTTCAGGCTGGTTAACGGAGAAACTTGGCTCAGGCCACAGACTCTGTATGAGAATTTGATGATTATTAAACCACAGAAACTGAGTGGAAACACTGCTTTAGGTCCCATCATCACTGCGGAGCAGATGGACAGGAAAACAAATACATAACTTTCCCTGTGCTGATACTGAAAATTAGAGTCTCACACCTGCCTTTGTGGTAGATTTCTTGTATGACTTAGACAAAATAATTCAGAAAAATATTTTCAAAGGCAATTGTAGCACCAGGGCACCAAAGTGTCAGTGAAAGTCAAAGGGAGTAAGCGAGCAAGTTTGAACCTCTGAGCTGCAATGTCTGTTTCCCAGCCTTCCACCCCTGAGGTGGTTATAATTCTTCCAACCATCCAAGCTATTTTTTCTTTTTATAGCGCAGGCAGTTTTTGGAAGGAGCTAACTGACCAGCCAGGAATGGCTGGAAATTCAAGATTTCCATTTTGTGTGACAATACGGTATGTCAAAAAAGATTTCACTCTCACCGAAAGGAAAAATCTCTGTGTCTCATGGAGAAGAAACTTCTGGCAACTTTTTCCCTTCAGGAATGTCAAGATAATTTCTTCTGACTTCTAAAAAATGGAACAGAACAGCCAGCTACCCCAACACAATTTCCTCCATACAGGTTGTCATGGAGCCTAAGTGATCTGGACGATTTGGACTCCAGTGGGAATTATTTCCTTCTTGAACTAAAATGAATTGAAACAGACCTGAGATAGTTGTCCTTGTCAAAGATATTTACATGTATTTACACTGTTGAACAGGTCTGTTAGACAACAAAACCAGAACCTATTTTTTAACTTGTAGGTCTCCAGACAACATCTCTGCCCTGGCTGATAGATTGTCTCTGTTTGCTCCTACACTGCTTAAATCATTCTCTAGGTATGAAAAGCTCTTGGCTTAAAGTGCTTCCCAGGATGATGACAGAACTGCACTAAAACATAAAAAGGAGCCAGCCAGATCGCAATATTTGCCTCCCTGATACCCACTCCAATAGCTTTATATAGTTTACGGACATTTTTTAACCTCACTAGTGCAATTAGTTCTTGGTTGGACCTATCTGCACTGGTCAGGAGGTCCTCGGGGAGTCTAACCTCTTTATATCAGCAATCTTTGTCAAAATTGCCAGGAAATCACAATTGCTAAAAGATTAAAGCAGAACAGTGAACACAAAGTAGATCCTCAAAGTGTCCACGTTAAATGATGGAGTCCTCACTGGGAAAGCTAATTCAGTGCAATTCATTTCTGAGGAATTTATAAATTACCCTAGAATTATGTACTGAAATATTGTGAGAACAAATGACAAAGGAGAGTCCTGTTGCAAGAGGTCCTACTTCTCACTGAATGGAAGTGGAGAATTGTACTTATTTAACTGCTCATCCCTAGCTTTTGAGAGAAGAGCAGAAAACAGGGCTGGAAGGGAACATAAAAGACTTCCAGTCCATCCTTCTGCCATGAGAAAGGATCTGCTTTCTTCAAGCATCACTGTCAGATGTTTACCCAGCTTCTCCTCAGGAGCCTTCAGTGATGGAGCCTTCCTGAAGGCAATGTATTCTGGTGCTTCCAAATAATTTTTTCTAACATCCAGACTAAAACTTCTTGGTTGCATACTGCACTTATTATTCCTAACTCTAAACACCTAGGTGATGGAGAACAGGGGATTCTCTTCCTCACTGAAGTCTCCTTTTATGTATTTGAAGACTTATTATCCAGGTTTATAGTAGGAAATTAAAAGTGCTGGGGATCATTCTCTGGCACCGGGTCAACTGGCATGCAGGCAGCCTGGATCTATTCTAGCAACCTCCTTCAACCTCTAATACAGTCTGATCACATTAAATCTGCCAACTGCGAACATTGCTGGGTTGTATCCCAGGCCCTTTCCCTGGCAGCTGCCCAGGAGAAAGCCTGTCAATCCAGAGTAAACCATGGTAGTCATCTCACTTCTCTTCATCAAATTGTTATTTCAATCTTTTCTCACAGGACATATTTTCAAGATCTCCCTTCATAACCATCGCTCTGTCATCTCATTCCCACTCACCCACATCAAACCTGCATGTGATGCTTCAGCCAGAGCCTGGCCTGTGCTGAGAGGAGCAACGTTCCTCTGCCTTGAGGGCAAAGCCCTAATCATGGAGCCCACTATTGCCTCTGTCTTCTTTGCAGCAACAAGATGTTGACCTGTCTTCAGTTATGATCTGCTAGAAGCACAAGATCTTTCCTGCAGAACCTATCCATTTGTTGCCTACCCTTTACCTGTCCAGGTGATTATTCCTGGCTAAGTGTAACATGCAGGCAGGAATCCTAAGTGAACAACATCATATCTCTTTGTCAGACCATTTCTCCAATTTGTTCTTATAGATATTTCTGTCCTGCAGCTTCTCCCACATTGATTTTATAAAAATCTTCAGTATACAACATCCAGATCGTTAATGAATATACAAATGTTGCTAAACTCAGGACAGACTCTTAAAGAATACCATTTTCACAGTAAGTTAACGGCTAACTATTATCTGAGGGCACTGTTCCTGCCTTTTTTACATTCACTCAATAATGATTTAATCTAGACCATGTCTCCCTGGCTTGCCTTTATGAGGCAAGTATGTCAAAAACCTTGTTAAAATCACTGTAAACAAACACTTATTAGCTCTCTTCTATCCATCCGTAAGGCCTGTTACATTGTCAGAGAGGGAAATAATTCAAATTGACGCAGTGCGTTCTGGAGCAATCCATGTGGCTGTTATTTGCATTGTTAACTTTTAGGTGCTTATGGATTATTTTTATTACCAGTCCTATTCTGGGAATTGAAGCCAATGTATGGCATCTATGATTCCTGAAACTTATCCTTCTCCCTCTTCTCGATCCTCGCCTGAACTCTGCAAGTTTTTGCAACGTACTTGCAACCAGCAACACTCTGAGAGTGCTTTAGCCAGGTACTAAAGAGGAATGGTGTGGCTGATCTGAAAGGTTCTAATTTATCTAAGTACTTCCTTGCTTTTTCTTCCCCTATTCCAGCAGGAGATCTTACCTTTTATCTGCCATACTGTATTTAAGCCACCTGATTTTAGTCATTACTTTCAAAGGAGGCTGAAGCAAAAAAGCTTTTGGTCTTCAAGAGACCATCTGTCACTAGCTTTCCTTCAGCACTTTCTTGATTTTCCTCTTACAGAGCGACTTCTCGTTATCATTTTGTGCCTTTGCCTTCCTGATTTTGTCTTTTACTCTCACATTACTTATTTTCATCTTTAGCAGTCTAAGCTGGTTTCTACTGCTTGTGTGTATTGCAGTGTTTGAAGTCAAGGAAGAGCTTGTGGTTTAACCACGTTGGTTTATTACCATTGCTTCTTCTTCCCCTGCTTTGGAGTAGTTTACTCTTCTACCTGCAATATTTGTTTCTCAAAAAAAAAGTCAGTTTTCCTTAACTCCCTTTTCTGCTAAACTGCCTTTATGTAAGATCTTACCTACCTGTTCTCTGAATTTATTGAAATCTGCATCCTTGAAGTCCACTGTTCTGATCGTGCTGCTCTCTCCTTCCTTTCCTGTGGATCACAAACACTGTCATTTTGTCACCCTCATCTCAATTTCCACCTTTGCATTTTCAGCCATTTATTTCCAAATCTGTAGAAATCTTCCTGCTACTCTCTCTGCTGGATTTTCTTTACCTACACGTCAAGAAATTGTCATCAGCACATTACTGGAGCTTGCTGAACATTCTGCCTACATTTCACTACACACAAAACATGCCCACAGTTATTCTTTAAAACTGAGACCAACTGGCAGAGAGTGGCCCACACCTGGACATCTAAACTCTCTTGCCCTCCAAAACTGGGAGACCATACCCTGCCCACGGGATCTGGCTGCTGCTCTCTGCTAACTCCAAGCAGTGTTTGGGAAGTGTTTTGGGACAGTGGCAGGTACCTGAGGGCAAAACCACGCCAGGGAATGTCCCAGCACTTCAGTTTGAATGGCAGAGCATCAATGCTGAGGAACGTGTTCCCTCTGGAACCGTTTTATTTACTGCGATAGATAAAGTCTCTTGTTTCTTGGTTTATTACTCTCTCAACAGGTTGCCGCAGAGTGAAAATCCCTGGACAGCATCACCTCCTGGAGGATCCTCCCAGTAGCTCACAAAATGCCATCTCTACCTGTACTTGCTGAGTGGGCTGTCTACAGTAGATAGTTATCCTGGGAGCACCTAAACTCCTTTCCCCTGTGATCATTCATTCAGCAACTTTTCCTCCATCTGTGTTCCGGAGCTGAAACCAAGCCCCATGTACTAGGCAGCCATGCTTCCCTTCTCCTCTTTCTTGTCCTTCATGAACAAACTGCATCCTTTTCTACTAATATGCCAATCATACGAACTATCCCACCACAAGCCTATTTTATGCCTATTAATTTTTGATCATTATGTAGCCTTCCACTTCCTCTTACTAATCTCAAGCTTTCGTGCATTAATCTAAACATCAAGATGTTTCATGGGCTGACACCCCCCAGCACAGACACTCTCTTTCACCCCTCCTATGACCCTTTCGTGGATAAATCCGTGTTTCTCTTTGGCTAGAAATAGATATTGGAAAGTATTTTGCCGTTGTGGGTGAAAAGAAGGAATTAAGTGAGATATGTTTTGTTTAGCTTCAGATGAACAAAACAGGAATTTTCCTTGCAGAAACAGGACAATGACATCCGCCCTCCATCTGAACACGGTTCGTCTTCCCGGGTTAAAGTCTGTGCTGGAAGCACGTGATATCCTGGCAGCAACGCAGCAAATGTCCAAGAGGGAAATGACACGTTAAAACGAAAAGACAAACACATTTTTCACCCTGACAGACAGCTGGCTTACATCTGTATTTTCAGAGGCATCAGCAATGTTGACTGTTATTGTTAAATGCTCGGATACTGCACTGGAGTGTCAGAGGGCCTGAATTCTCTGCAGTGTTATTGCCCACTTCTAAGACATCCTGAAGTGATTAATGGGCTTTCGGGTCTTCCCTCTAGGATGCCTTCACGTCAAGAAACACTGGCTGGGAAGCGGGACGCTGTTAGGGTGTCTCATGTTAGCACCGCGCTCACGGCAGAAAACGCTCCCGCTCGCCAGGAGGGCGGCCTGGGGGAAGGGGACGGAGGAGCGAGGTCGCGCCTGCACCTGCGGCTCCCCCGCCGACGCCCACGCGTG
>NW_008825615.1:1837441-1846711 GCF_000699105.1 Pygoscelis adeliae
GGCTTGGGCTGCAAGGCAGCTAAGCGGGAGTGGGCCCAGCGCGGGCTGAGGGTGGAATGGGGTTTGGAGCGGGCTATGTGCAGACTGGCAGCCCTAGGAAACAGCTGGCGGGTTAAATCCCGCGGTGGTTTCCTCATGCAGCACTCAATCCTGAGTGTTTCCTCATGCAGCGAGGAAGTAGGAATAGCAATGAGAACTCAAGTTTTTGGAAGGCCCTTGGACACGTTGAAGCAAAATTAAGACACAGGGATGTATTTACAAAGTGCAGGAGAAGTCCCGGCTCCTTTTGTTGCTCATCTGTTTCTGCAGCATTGGGGTTAGTGTGTCCAGTGCAGAAATCCCCCCCCAGGCCTGCCTTTCTGTCCTCGCAGGAAGATACTGCAGATCTTTTTGTCACCCTTGTGACTTTCCCTGGCAGCGGGGACAATGGGATCTGATTGGAGAGGTATTGGCTTGGGCACAGCCACCCGCAGGGAGTCCAGCTGCTCTCAGCTGTACAGCCCTGTGCTGGACCGTCCACACACGCAACTGGGGACACCAAGCTTCTCAGGAAACATCTCTGTGAGATAACTTGAATGCTCATAGAGAACGTGTGCCACTGTTTGGGAGCCCCTGCCACCAGAGTCAACTGGGGTAGAAGGGGAGGAAGCCAGCACTTCTGGCCTTGCCCACCAGTCCAGGTCATTGGTCCTTCATGTGTCTTGGCAGCACTGCGTCTCACGCCTGAGGCTCTTCTCTAACAGTGGATGCCATTTCTCTGTCAGGGGTGCCAAGAGAGATTTGTTTGGGATTCAAAATATTGGGTTTTTATGGATTTTGGCTATGCTGTTGCTTTGATTTTATAATCCTTCTACAAGAGCTTGGAGAGCAAAGGCAGGGGACATTTTCCAATCAGCCTCACTGAGAAAATACCACAACAAGCTATCTTGTCAGTGCGGTAGCTGCACGTGTGCCAAAACCTGCATGCTAAAAAGGTTGTGAAAGATGTCAAAAAAGGGAGATGCAGACTGAGAACAGCAGATTCTGGCCTTACGTTCATATGCAGTTGTCCCATCTTAAATGTGTCCTTGTTCAGGCTTTACGGTGCCTTTGCAGGAGCCAGTTAATTGCATTGTAAGAGTTGTAGATCATGGAGTTATGGAGAAGCCAGAATTTGATATAGCAAGCCACACTGGCAACCTGCTGCTGAAGGGGGAAAGACAATTGAGGGGAGCCTCCCCTGTGTCCTCAGTGTGAATCTCTGGAGCTGGCCTGGAGGCACCTCAGCAAGTCTTAGTTTGGCCCCCATTTGCACGGTGGAGGGGGGAGAGCTATACTCTGCTCCTTTCCTCCTCCGTGCTGCTCCCCATAGCTTCTCAGCACATGGCTCCAGTGCCGTGAGCTGCATATGCTTAGGGGGCCTGGGTGAAAAGTGAGCCCCAAAAGCTCTTCCCTTCCTTCTGGCCTCTGAGTGAGAGTTTGGGTAGCCCATGCTTTACATCCTCCCACACTGTGGGGTATAATAAAAGCCTTAACTGATGATGCATACAAAATGGAGGCCCAAAGTGCAGAGTGATGGCACAGCTATGTTTCTCTTCTGTGCCCTAGCAGATCTTCTGGGAAGCCCCTCTGTCCCTCAGCCCCCAAGCCCCCGTATCCTCCCAGAGGAAGGACCCCTTTGCTTTCAGAGGAGAAGAGCCATTACAGCAGGCTCTGCATCCCCCCATGCTTCTCCGGGTGAAGACATTTGCTTGAGAGTCACATCTATCCCCTGCCATGAGCTGGCCAAGATGCTGTATCCTGGGGGCCAGCACCATTTCAAGGATGAAGCCCCCTCCTAATTCAGAAAAAGCAAGAGGTGCCAGCCCGCCCTTCTCTAGCAGTCCCCAGGCTGCCTTGGCCCTCAGAGAGGTGAAAGGTGGGGATATTCAGAGCATGCCTTAAGACACTTCTGTTTTCTAGTGCTTCTGGGAGGGTTCAGATGTACAAAAGGCTGAGGGTCTCTGGGGAGGGTGGGATATTTTTAGCTGTCACTTGGCTGATGTTTGCTGTCATGTAGAGAAAGTTTGTTATTCTTTTCCGTATGGATTATATTCTTTTAGGAATAGCAAAAGCTCCAAGAGTCTGGGATAGGTGCTTTTCCTGCATTCACATAGGAGTAACAGTAATAATAACAATAATAATAGTAAATTAATAACTTTGCAGAAATACCCAAGGTTTCCCCAGAACTCCCCATCTTCTAAAAGCAGTGTAGCTGTTCCATTTTAAAAATATATGGTCTCGTGTCAGCCTTTCTGAAAAAGGAGAAACAGGATGATGCAACTGGCATTATAGACCAGCAGTTTGCCTATTGTGAACTCGTGTAGCACTTGAAAACAGTAGTTTTTGGCCCAAATTCAGCACATCACTTAGGCATATGCTTAACTTTGAGCATGAGAATAGTCATATTGAAATCAGGGGGACTGTTCACATGTTTACAGTTAAGTCTCAATCCAAATGCTTTGCTGAATTTAGGCCTACTGGGAACTGAGAATGCTAATACAGTTTTCAGAGCCTGACCCTGTAAAATATTAAATACAGCTGAGCCCTCTAATTCCCACTGAAGTTAATGGAATTGAGGGTACTTGGCATTCCTCGGGTGCGTGCAACCCTGCACCGAATCAAACCCCGACTGCAGCCGCCGAAAACGTTCTCACGTGCTTCCTGAAATCAAAGAACGATGCTCCTTGATTGCGGGTCAGATACAACCTGCCAAATGTAGAGTTCTTCATCTTAAAGAGGATGTTTCACCAGGAGGTTTCGGGGTCCAGAGGACCCAAGGTTACATACATACATGACAAAAATACAGTGTGAGACCGTGAGAAGTGAAAAGAAGGCGTAAAGGTGATTGTGGAGAGGGTCTCAGCAACGTGTTGTTTTGGCTGCACTTATTAATTACATTCAGAAGGTAATGCTTCAGAGTGATTTAGAAGCATTGCCTCCTGACTTTCCTTGGTATTTGTTACTTTGCCAATTTCTTGAAGCCATTGAAGCAGAGTTTTGATACAGGATTTGGAAAAAGAGAGCAGACCTGGCTGAAAGGTCTGTATTTTGAAGATTTTATTTTTATGTTTATATTTTTATTGGCTTGCACTTCATATTTTTATTATATTTCTTATTGGAAATAGCAATTCTGATGAGGAAAGGCTCCAAAAGTTTTCAAACCACAAACTCAACCACATACTTAAAGCTTTTAAAACAGTCTGCAGAACAGGCTGTCAATTTTTGGCAATCAAAAATGTTGTTGAATATTTCAAATATTGGTAAGAATTGAGTAAAAATGTATTCATGTTTTGTTACTTATTTTTCTCCAACCGTTTCAGGGAACTGGCTGAAATTGTTGACAACCCTTTTGAAACCAATAACATTTTTTTTTAAATTGCCACTAAATAACATACAGGTTTTTCAGCCAGGCTTAGAAGTTTGGATGGCTTTGCGGGTTGGTTTGGGCTGGGGAATCACGAGGAGGTTGGCTGGCACAAGCAAGGTTGCAGTGGGTGACATCATGGACAAGAGTGACAGTTTGGGGGTTTGATGGGGAAGAGGGTTTGATGGTAAAGAAAGAAATCTGAAGAATTCAAAGAGGCATCAAGTTGCTCAGATTGGAGCAGCAGCAAAAATAATGATTGTGGCAGGGGTACAGGGGGCTATGGGACATTTTTATCAGGATGATTTTACAGTTGAGCACACAGCTTCTCAGCAATGGACATTTTCTTTAGCAAAAAGTAAAAGGCTTCATTTAGGGTCAGTTTGATCCAATCAATTTGTTTTTTTCTAGTAAAAATGATGTAAAACACTTCATTTCAAAAAAGTTCAGATAAAAGTATGGCGTATCCCTTAGGGAAAAAGAATGGGATGTGGAGACCCATGCCTCCCATTGTGTAATCTGCAATTAGCTCACCAGGTTGCACAGTACAGAAACGAGCATCATTTTGGTGCTCGGTGGGAGCTGTAGGACAGCCACGAAGCTCTGCTCTCTGTTCCTTTCTGGGTGAGGTCTCTTACTACACCATATATTTCTCAATGCACAATATATGGTCTTTCCACTGTACCACGCAGTATAGGCAGTAAAGACCACGTTACACTGAAGTGTAGTTTCCTATAGATTTTGAGTCAGAGCAAGCAGAATCTGCAAGGGAAAGGTAATGCAGCCAGATGTTGATTTTACTCTAAATAAAGCATGTCAAGTAAATGAAACAAAATTTAGCATTTAGAATTCAGCGATTAGAAATGCTGAAAAGTTTTGCCTAAATATGTAGAAGTTAAAATGTCAGTATTTCTGAGGAGGTGCTTTTAAAATTTGAGCCTTTTATCCTATTTTGGATGAAAATGAATGTTGGAATTTCCAACTGGAAATTCTGCATATCAGTCAAGTCTGAGCTAAACTGATGGGAAAAGAAATGGCAGATCCTGATAATCAAGATATGAGGTGATGAAAACTTGATGAAAATTCTAGTAGACTACATGGGAAGTCTGAATGATTTAAAAATTGTAGAGGAAAATGCATCACAACTTAGGTAATATTTTTGTATTCTAGCCAAGAGAAAGAAGGGGAATGGCCAAAAATGTTCACCGCTCTTGAAACTACATGGCAGAGAAAATGATGATGTTAAAGGCACTGGAGAGTGAGAGCTGTCCTGGAGAAAAACTGGTGCATGTTTCATTCAGGCTGATACTGGAATCTGGAGGAGGCTCAGAGCAGCAGACTGGGATGTTTGGTGGTGTGAAGGGAAGCTGGACTGAAAAAGGCATCTGAAGAAATCAGATCTGAAGTCATGGGAGCAGGCTGAATGCCCCAGAGAGGTGGAAAAAAGGAGAAATCTGACACCATGACCCTTTCCTCCTTTCCCATAGATCCTTCTTTAATACAGACAGGCTTGACCTTCCTCCCAGGATTTCAGCAGAGTACAGAGCATCGTGGCACGTGGGTCCTGTGGCACTTCAGAGAGATTTGCACCTCTTACTGCTGTAAACACCCACAAATATCTCAAATTCAGTTTAAAGGTTTCTGCTGAAGGCAGCTGACCGCATAGCCCAATTTGACGGTACCTAACAGATTTACTGCTTTCGATGGAAAGAGCAAACGACTGCTCCTAGATTTAATGCGCGGAGGCAGCAGCCTGGGGGTGGGATCTCTTTCCCCAGGCTCTCTCCTTCCCTCTCTCATGTGCCCTGGGAATGCTCTGTCCCTCCCAGACCCCACGGATGACCGAAATGCCACAAGACAAGGAAAGATGTTTGCACTCGCCTGTGCACTGTTGCCCTCTGCTTCTCCAAACTGCAGGGGCCACCTTACAATAATATATAGGGCTATATATTTTCCTAGCATTGTACAAATATTAACTAATTAATACCCAGGACTCCTGTCGCCCATTCTACTAGACTCTACCAGCCCCAGGCAAGTCATTTAACCTCTGTCTTAGCTCTCCCATCTGTTACACATTGTTTTTAATTGTCCTCTGAAAAGCCAAGCAAGTTGAACGAGATCTCGGACTTGTAAAAATAACTTGCACAGGATGATGTGGAATGGCCTGGCTAAGCTCCTTGTGGATCCCTTGTCAATCCAGGTTATATTTTAGTATCACCACTATGGCTAGGCTAGGCACTTGGCAGACCAGGTCCATATGTGACTTCTGAGGGGGGAAAATAAAGTTTTGAACAAGTTCACTTGTAATCACAGAAGGAGAGGGAGGTAGAAAAGACAGTATTTAGCACGAGAGCAGCTTGTGTGTCAAGTGGGAGGTTACTTATCCTGTGTGTTAGTCTACAAAGCAGTGGATCCAGAGTCCTGCATGAGACGTACAGTGTGTTTCTCCAGCAACTCTCTCTCCTTTGAATGGAAAGTGAGAAATGCAGTAAGGCTCTGGGCCGGATCCTGCTGGAGAACTGGCCTCAGAGCAGCCCAAAGTGCTTGGACCCTAACTTCTGCACATATCTTTGGCCCTAACCTGGCGACAGCTTGAACTCTGAGCCTGCCCTGTGCACTTAGGAGGAGTGAAGGTGGAGGGATGTGGATGGATGGTGGTATGCTCACCGCCACATGAGTACAATCCTCCCCCCCCCCGAGACAGCAGAGCTACGAAGGGGTACAGTGGGCAAACTGAGGCAGGATCTGAGTGTGAGCTTGAGGCATTGTAGCTGGTCACAGATGAGCAGGGTCATGAGATCAGCCTTGGACTTTGGCCCTCCTGACCCAGAGATGTATTATTTCTCTGGAGCATAGGCATTGTGACAAAGTTGCAGAGCTTTGATGCTGTGATGGCCTAAACCATATTTTCCAGGCGCAGGCTGCTGGGAGGAGAGGCGTAACAAGGAAATCTGGGCAACAGTGGTGAAGCTACTGGTGGACACATGCCATCACTTTTCCCAGGAGCATCTCTACCCCGTGGTAGAGCAGTGTGATCCCAAAGGCTCTTCTGATAGAGTTGATGGACCCTGCAAATATCGGACATAAACCCCTCCTTCTCCCTTACTTTCTCTCTCCATGCGAGACCCAGTGGATGGAAGCCCATGTGATGGTAAATTGCTACAGCAGCTCTGTACCACTGGGGAGTTTTCCTCCAGAGGGGATCCTCGCCTGCCTGGCCCTCAAGGTTGATTTGCACTACTGGTTGGCTTTGCCCAGGATTCATAGTCTGGGACATCTAACCTGCATCAGAGGAACCCATCAGAAGGATGGGCCCCTCACTACAAGAAGGATGTTGAGATGTTGGAACGTGTCCAGAGAAGGGCAACGAGGCTGGTGAGGGGTCTGGAGAACAAGTCTTCTGAGGAGCGGCTGAGGGAGCTGGGGTTGTTTAGCCTGGAGAAAAGGAGGCTGAGGGGAGACCTCATTGCTCTCTACAACTACCTAAAAGGAGGTTGTAGCGAGGTGGGTGTCGGTCTCTTCTCCCAAGTAACTGGCGAAAGGACGAGAGGAAATGGCCTCAAGTTGCGCCAGGGGAGGTTTAGATTGGATGTAAGGAAAAATTTCTTTACTGAAAGAGTAGTTAAACATTGGAACAGGCTGCCCAGGGAAGTGGTTGAGTCACCATCCCTGGAAGTATTTAAAAGACGGGTAGATGAGGCGCTTAGGGACATGGTTTAGTGGGTATGGTGTTGTTGGGTTGACGGTTGGACTCGATGATCTTAGAGGTCTCTTCCAACCTTAATGATTCTATGATTCTATGATTCTAAGGACACGCTACTGCCTTTCTCAGGGCAGAAAAATTACAAAATGCTCCTAGCAGTTTTTTTTTGCTTCACTTGACTTTCCACTTAAATGTAGCTTGCTTCTCACCGTTCTCTTAAAAAACGAAGAAACCTCAGAGTCCTTTATGCAGGCAGTGTCACTTTTCCAAAAGCTCAGGTTTTCCAATGCTGTTATTAAAAGGTAGGAAGGTAAAACTTTGCACTAAAAAACATTTCAGACTGAGTGAAATCCCTTTCAGTGATTTAAATGGCTTTAAGATGGTTTTACAACCTGTATTTTTAAATGTAAGGATAAACATGTGAAACCTTGACCCAGCAAAGCACTTAAGTACATGTTCAACCCCATATGCAGAAGGTTGCAGGCTGAATTCAGGACATTAAGGGGCAGGATTATACACAAACATTTGCAAAGCTGGTTTTACTTTTTAATGAAAATGGAAAACCGGCCCTTTTAATGTAGAGGCTCTAAAATGGGTTATTGCAAGCGCATGTGTAGCATTGAAGGCTGTTCCTGGGCATAATCAATAAGCACGTGAGAAAAGTTCTGAAATTGTAGCTTTCACAATGTGGTGAATTCTTGCAAGTATGGGAAATCTGCTTTTAAATAAAGGCTGAGTTAGACTGTGTTTACAGCTGTTAATATAAACAAGGAAACCTAGCTACAGAGCTCACAGCATGACTGCGACATCATGTTTTCGTTACACTGACTGAAAACTATGCATAATAATCAGCAGATTATTTGGTATTTAAATACAAGTATGGATTCAGTTATAAACCTCTGAAGATGGATATTAAATTAAGGCTCCTTAACTCTGTCATCTTTTTGCAAATACCTAATAGTTAAGTGTTGCTAATTTTTGCTTACAACAAATCTGGAGTTTAAATGGTTGCAATTAAGCAGTTAAATACTGTAATCAAGAGTTAAACTGAAAGTTAGCTCAGCTCAGCGAGTGTGCTAAGCATGGAAAGGGGGGACTGAGGAGGAAGGCATGGAATAGACACACACATTATTAAAACAGCTTTTCTTGATGTATGCAACTTCCAGGATGCCTACTGCTCTGTGCTAGGTGAAATAAAAGAATTCAGCCATGGCATCTCTATTGGGCTGAGAGTTATTTGTTTGAAAGACTTATATTCTCTTTAGATGGTGAAATAGGCTTTAGGCTTTCAAAATGCCTGGCTCCTCAAACGCTTGTATGCAAATATTGTTTGGAAAAATAAATGCTAGTCCTCACCCATTCCCTCCTCCCCACACAAAAAGTAAAATAGTATGGGAAGAAACAGGAAGGTAATGAGGATATTTCAAAATTATTTCTAGCACTCCCATGACCCGATTTTGATCTTGTGTGGTTTAAAGGAGGCTTTGTTTGAATTTAACACTTTGGCAGGAAAATGAGGCTGAGCAATGGTGTTGAAATAGCACATGAAAGCTGGAAAAACTACTGCCCTGCCGAACAGCCCTGGAGAACACATGCTATACAGTTATATGTCCTTAGCTGGTGGATCCCTGTTCGATTTTATTCTTTCTGCTTTCCAGTGGAAAACATGCGGTTTGCAAACAACACGTATGAATGAATCCAGCAGACAAAGGCCACAAGGTACGCACCGCCCTTCTGTGTGGGGTCCTCATCCCATGGTGTTGTATACACATGCCTTGCTTCACCTGTGTGAGAAACTTGTGTGACCGTACCAACTTATTTAAGGCTTTGCAGGACCAAAGCCTTTTTGTGTCTCAATAGTTTTCAGGTTGAATTTGCGGAGTTCATAATTGAAAACCATGCTTTTACATCAATCTTGGCCAAAAACATGTATCAGCCTGGTTTTGTAGAGATGGGGGGGTTCCTCCTTGCTCTGTGGACCCCCCAGGGTCCGTAACCCCCCAGGAAGGTTTAGAGACAGGGGGATTTGCTTGCCTGCCAGCTCACCATTACCTGTGGTGTGCAGCACGGCGGTGGGGGCTGCCCTAGGAGGGGCTGCCGAGGAGGGGCAGGGACCCCATCGGGCAGAAAGCATTGGCTTGGTGGCCATGGTTGGGTGGAAGACAGAGAAAAGAGACATGTT
>NW_008825615.1:1846730-1871827 GCF_000699105.1 Pygoscelis adeliae
AAGGTGGTTTGTGCACAAAGGGCTGTGTGGGAAGATAAGACCAGATGCCTAAGCTGACAGAGGAAGTTGGGGTTTTTAGCCCTTGATCAATCTCAGTGATTTATTCAGTATCCTGAGACTGAAGAGCAGCACCTTGCCCCCACTCATCAGACCCTAGACCACCATCAAAACAGGAGCTGCTCTCCTCCTGCTCCTGATTTCTACACAGGGACCTTCTGAGGAGAAGTGCTGTGTTTCCAGTCACATTTCATAATCAAGCTGCACTTCAAGAGCAGTGAGCAAACCTCAGCGCATCTGGAGATACGGCATGGTTAAATAACCCAACATTCAAATAAATACATTGCTTTTTGCTTCATTCTCCTCCAGGCCAGCCCCAGGTTTCGCTGAGCTCAGACCTTTTCCTCATGGCTGCCACTGAACTTGTCCCCTCCCCACTGACTGTCTGAGGAAGGAGGGATGTCCCAGGAGCCGGTGGGACCTGAAAAACCCAGGTCCCCCCTGCTTCAACTGAGATTATCCTCTGTGACCTTTGCCAAGACACTCCTTCCACCCACTGCTTCTGTCTGGCATTGAGAAAAGCAGAAAACATTTCTCTAATGAACAGTCTTGTGAGGATGAAATCTGGCAATGACTGCAAGAGGCTTAGATGCTGTGTGGTGAAGACCATATAAGCGTATAGGTGAAAGGTACTTTACATTCAGGTTCTCTGGGTGGCTGCCTCACTTACTGCCCTTTGACTGAGCAAGCCCAAACATCCATATTTTCCGAATGAAAGAACTTAAAAAGAAGATTCTGGAGCGAGTGGAAAGGAGGGAAGCCACTTTCCAAAGCAGAGGACCCTCTGCTTTGCTCTGAAAGTATGGATTAAAAAAATACAAGACTTTTGGAGAGATCAGACTATGTCCTTTCTGGCCTCAGAAACAGGGATCCCCATATGCTCCAGAAAAACATATTCTTGACCACCCCCCTTTTCTTACCCCAAGGGTTGGCCATGTTGGGTTTGTGAACCAATTTTTAATTGAATTGAGAAATCCCTCATGTGAAGGCAGCTATGCTATTCTAAACAAGGGTCGAGCGTAACTGGTTTCAGCATGCCGATCTAAATTGCCTATGCAAACACTTTCATCCAGATCTAGCTGCTTCCATGGGGGGGCCTGATATAAAAGCGTGGGGGTGGCAAGCGCCGCTCTGACCCCCAGTCCCAAGGCGCCGGAGCCGGGAGCTGCAGGCGTGTAATTGCCCCTCTGCAGCGCGCACATCTGAAAGCGGTCAGCTCCCAAATCCTCTTGTGAATCCAGCCTGAAAAATGGAAACCTTTTGTTTCTGAAATCGGCAAACTCTCATGATTTTTTCTGATGATTTCCCCACCCTCACCCTCCCTAAACTTTTTGGCTGAAGCCTAGTCACTAAATCTGACACAAATTCAAAAATAGCTTTGGCTGCCAGTGGGGAGGGAAAGGCCTGTCTCTAGCGTGATGTTCCAAAAATCTGGGCTTTTGTGTGAGTTTAAGTAGGGGGAGGTTGGTTTGGGTTTTTTAATAACCTATCAAACCTCATCCTGTCCTAACATTGGAGCATTGCTCAGAGCTGTTTCTGCATCACTGGTGTTGTATACCCAAGAGTTTTGACAAGATGTTAACACAGTGTACTCAATATGTATTTGGTTCGCAGCAGTTGTTGCTCATTGACATCTGAGCCGCTTCTAAATGAGTCTTCCAAGTAGGCTCTCCATGATTAAGATTTTAGTATTTCCATTATAATCCATTTTTTTTCCAACAGATAACTTCAATGCAAAGGAAAGATACTTTCTGTGTTCAAATTGGCAACGGAGGTAGAAAGGGGAGCGGTTTTGGGGTTTGCTTTTTAGCTTTGGCTTTAAAAACCAGTTTGATTTGACTCTTTCCATTATGACAAGTCTCTCTCTTTTTCAAATCCCAGAATTTCCTTTTCTAAAATTCTTTCATTCTGCGAATATCCAAGTTTGGACTTTCTTAGCCAGGTTATTTGAATCAAAGGTTATTTTTTTAATCTTGGGTACAGAGACTAGGAAGGATATTTTCCCTTCTACTTGGGTAGCTTTTTGATGTCGCATAACGTACAGGTGGTAAAGGCTAGAAACTCAGGGCTTATTCCTGATTCTCCAGCGCAGAAGTGAGGAGAGCATCAGCCCTCAGTAGGATAAAGGGCAACTTTGTTTTGGGTCGTCTGTGAACAATCTCTGATTCATCCCATTGACTTCTGTGGAGTCACTTCTCCTGAAGAAAGGTCTTAATCTGTATGAACTGGGGCAGCCATATCTGGTCTTAAGGGAAACAGGGACAGTCGTTAATTGGGTTATAAAAGTTGTCTCTCAGGAAGGAGAGGACAAGTGTGATGGGTTAACAGGAAATGGAGCCAGCCACAACAGTTCTGTGACACCTGTTCGTGGTCTCCCTCTCAAAACATAACCGACTGCAGCCAAGCGTGACTCCACCATTGTTTTTGAGGTGGCCCTGGTGATTTTTTTACAAGGCTAGTGATAGGATTCCTTGGCACGCAGCCTGGACTCTGCTGCTTCTTTCATGGGAGGGGGACTGTTGGGTTTTCCCTGCTGTCTCCTGCCACAGAAGTTGAACTCAGTTGCTACGCCTCACTGAAAGCATCCTGGGAATAGAAAGTTTTGTTCCCCTCCGGATGGCTGTCGAAATAAGCCGGGGCCCTGAGCTACCGCTGAGCTTGCATGTGCATTCCACACAACCAGGGCTTTGCACACGTGGAGCACTTCATCACCGCAAGCACACTGCTGCAGTTGGCAGCAGCTCCCATAGAGGGAAGGACAGGATTGTTTTCTCTGTGGGAAATGGGGTAAGCAGCGCAGGGAGGCCAGCGGCGTGACCAAAACCACGCCAAGAATCTGTGCCGGAGTGCGGCTTTGAAGGCACACATCCTTGGCCATGTGGCACAGGACTGACATAATCCTTGTGCCTTTTGCCCTTCTCCCTCCTAATTCCTGGTTAAGACAGAGCCTGTGGCTGCCTGAACATGGGTGGCTGTCTTGTGAGGATCCTCCTCGAGCTGCAAACTGAAATGGGACCTTCCAAATCAGCGGTGGTGATGGTTTTCACAGGCTTTACTGGCTAGCTCTGGTCAATCTTAGAGGTCTGTTGTTAAGCTGTCACCTTGAGCTGGTGACTGACTTTCAATCAGAGGGAGCAGTTTATATCCACTTACCCATTCAACATAGAGCAATAAAGCCAGAAAGCTTTAAAAAGAAGGGAAGCCAAGTTTCTCCTGTATCTGTAGATTCTGCAAATCCTTCCATGGCTGTAAAGAGTTGATCCTGTCTTCTCTGTTGATAACAACATGTGTGTGCTTATGCCATACATCCCCACCAAAGCTCCTCAGCAATTCCTGTTTATTTGACTTGCTTTATAAAGTAACGCGTCAATTTGAAAATCATTAGGTATTCCTACCAGGAGTCAAAGACCACATTCAGAGTGGATTACATGCATGTTTCTTAAAAGTGTTAATGTGCTAATCTGCTGGTTACTTGATCCAGGCAAAATGCCATGATATTCCACATGAGCAAAATACCACGGTTCTTGGAGATTTCATGTAAATATTACCCACTGTGTTTCCACATTTGAAGTGTTATACTTGTCTATTAAAATCAACAAGCTGGAACCAGTATCTGGAAATAAGTGATATTACTATTTTATTTATGAACTTTAAATTCAGATTCTTTTTTAATAAAATACCTTACAAATAAGGAACAGAACATGAATCTTACTGTTATTTCACATATTCCACGTAAATATTTCAACTATGCATTGCAGCAATAAAAGCACGTTACATACACTCTGCATTACCATTGTGACCAATAATGTTTGACTTACTGTACTCTATTTAGTCCAAAACCAAAACAGAGTCAGGGCAACACCGTGGCTGTTATAACAGTATGCTGCAAGTAAGGAACTAGACTTGCAATGAATAAGGCCTCACACTGAATAAGAGCTTGTTCATTATGAAGCCGTTTGGATTATAGAGTACTCCTGACTCTGTTAAAGAGTAAAAATTTCTTATTTGTGCTCTGGAATGGGGGTGGGATGAGGCCACACAAACAGTAGCCAGCCTGTGATTCTGCGATTCACAGCGTGGTCCCTGCTGTTTCTTGCAAAGCAAATGCATGAACGGGAGAATAAGCTGACTTTCGGTACAGTGGGACCTCAGCAGTGAGTCTACAGGTATTACCCAGAGACGTCCAGAACTCTCTCCAGTATGAACTATAAGGTCACTTCTGCTTTTTTTTCTTCTATGCTTAAGCTGAGTTGTCCCAACAAGGAGCAAAGCCCATTACTACCTAAGGATTTGGCCCTCATTGACTCCCTCTGCTTATCAAAGGGAGCATGAAAACTGTCGTTAGCCTGCAGGAGGCTGCAACGCCATGCAGTGTCTGACTGGAAGAAACCTTCCCTCTGATGAACATAGTGCCAATAGGGATCGTTTTTTCTGTCTTCTGTTTGCTGTCATGCAATCTAGCTCAAGGTAAGAAAGGTTCGTATTTCCTCAGCTGCTGTTATTGTGGGATTTGGCATATTTTTTTCAGCAAAGTCTTTATTTTCAATGGGGCTGAACGCAGGTGCAGACATACAGATGTCTCTCAGCCTTATAATCAGCGGTATGTGATTTACGTTCTTTAGTACTAATGGGGGGGCTCTATGTGTGGTTATAGATCTCTCAATAAACTGTTAAGCTAGCACACACTACGAGCCATCTTTCCCTCCTTTTCACCTTTTTTGGAATCTTGCTCTTTCCTTTTAGTAAAATGCCAGAGGAAAAATATTTCTAATTGGTAAAAAATTCCTTCAGATATTTATTTCAGATCAATTCCAAGTTGGTCTTCTTCTCCCTTTCCTCCCCCCAGTGAGGCCACCGAACTGAAAAACCTCACATTTTCTCAGTGCTACTTCACTGGCTACTATTATACATATACCCATCATTTAAGGCTTAAGTAGAAGTTGACTTATATGCATTCCTTGGGTATAGATTTCACTCTGTATGGCTGCCAGAAACTTACATTCATCTTATCAAGAGTATCACATGAGCCATAAGGAAAGAATAGACCATATATCTTTCTATTCAGTGATAGAGGCTTGGGCCTGCCCATCTGCCATCTCTAAACTCTTGATGCAACCCCTGCTACAGTTGAACTTTAACAAGTGTCTTTTATTCAGAGCTTATTCAGAGTGGACATGGGGTAAGAGTTAGGCTAGCAAACCACCTCCAGTTCGGAGACAGATGTGCAGCTAATGATGTCACAGATGGTAAGACATCAGGCTTAGGGGATTGATAACAGCGGCGTACAGAGCCTTTTCTTTTGGATCATATTTTGCTCAAGATGCCAGTACTTACAGTGGAAAATTACCATCTGAGTTCCATTTGTGATATCTGGTAAATGAGTGATGCAATCTTATCTCCTTTCCGAGCATGTCAAGGATCTGCAGTGTTTGACCAACATTGCTAGCCCTGCTGGTAGCCTCAACTGCTACGGTGAAAATATTCGGCCATCGGGTCCCCTGGCACACACGCTCCTCTGTCCATCTGCTCCTGCAGATGGCCCAGGCTTATGTCCACTGCACCCATTTTAGGCTTTGTTTTTGGTACCTAAGTAATAAGCTTTGTAGGAGACTTGCCTGCTCAGTGGAAGCTCTGTCAGAGGGTGACTCAGCACACGAAAGTCAGGGGCATGCTGGTCTGTCTGCAGGGATTACTGAAGGAGCCTTTGGTGTCTGCACTCCTTGCCGAGGGTTCTCATGCAAATATCTAAAATTAGGTGAGGTGAATCCAGGCCTTGGTCTCTATGGTTTCAAAGTCAAGAGTGTTTCATGAGCACTGAATTTATTAAAAGATATTGGGACACAGGTACAGCTAGGCTTCACGTTCAGCAACAGAAGAAGGGGATTTTATAACGCATTTTAATATCACAAGAAGCTCTTATTCATGGAGGATCCTACACTCCAGTAAGAGCAACCCATATTTTCTTGATATTCTCCCTTTGTTCAGTCCTCTGTGAACCCAACTGTTATTTGGACACAAAATGAAAAAAGCTTTCCAAGCTCCGACTTAGATGGTGTTAGAACTTCAGCTCTCTTGAGGAACAAAAATTAAACAGCCACACACAGACTAAAATGGTAACACGGCAAATCAGCCAAAGCTCTTCAGCATGTAACCAAGGCTGCATTGTTCTTCTCTTCCTCACTGCCAATAATTTTTGGGTCTAAAGATGTTCTGCTATAATTCATTTCCTGTGCCTAAGAAATTCTGTCCAGGGTGCCAGAATATCTAAATCTGATAATTACTTCCACTGGCCCACTTGGCACAACTCAGCATTATCTGTTTAAGCTCCCAATTAAATCTTGCAGCAGAGAAGTGATGCTAACATTGGTTTAGGGCATCACTAAAGTCAAACAGAAGACAGCTTTGCAGGTTCCCTTGGAATGACGATGTCTTGATGTCAAGGCGGCAGCCTCAGTCAAAGTCTGTCACTGACTTGTAGAAACATTTCTGTCAAGGTTGTTGTAAATTAATATTTATTTCCGCACAGCTGAGACTTGGATTGGTTTTCCAGTGCCATTGGAGTGAAGTAGTAGGGGGAAATAAATGTTTTAAGTTTTTCTAGGTTGTGTGAGTGCGTCTCTGAGTTATCAGAAATCTGTTGCAATCCAGCTGAGATAAAACAATCGAGTTTTCACATAGGTATTACTCCTTAATGATGCCCTTTGCCCGCAGCTATTCAATATTTAGTTTCAATTCGTAGGGCTCTTAAATTGGGTTAGCGATACAGCATAATCCTGGAGCTATCCTGTCTCTAATCCTGTAACAATACATTTTGTCATTTCAAAAAATGGTCTCTTTTTTTTTTTGCTTGTCCCAAAGGCAAAGTCATGTCATGCTCCAGGAATGTGTCTATTGCAGCCAAAAGAGGAAATCCAACTAACCAAAATGTTATCAGCAATTAACAAAATAGTTTAACGATTTTTTTCAGCATTTCAGAAAAAAGAAAATAAAACACCAGCTCAGACTAAGTCCATTTAACTGCATTAGACTCTGGTATGCTGCCAATATTCTTTATAACAGAGATTTAGAAGTTAATAGTGTTGGAGATTAGAAATTGGTGTCAGTTACAGAACTGTGCAAAGTGATTTCTTTGCATTAAGACATAACAGCTGAAATGAATAAAATACATTTCTTTCTTATTTTTTTCATTTAGCTGTAATTGCAGTTTTGGCATGCTGGCCAAATCTCTTCATCCTGGTGGGATGGCCCCATTCCTCATTCAAATAACACCAGGAAAAATTTTAAAAAAGGAAATGGATATCGTGGTTTATCCTGGAGAAATAACCCACCAAAACCACCGGTCCCTCCTCCACCTCCTTTACATGTAGCGCAGAAAACTCTGCTTAAAAAATAAACAAACAAAAGGAGACTCTTGGCCTGCCTCAGCACAAGAACCGAACCCGCTCCTGCCAGGCTCACAGCTGGTGAAGGCTGGGGTCTGCAGGCTGGCCTCGAGCGGCCACGTTATTCCTTCGGGGCTGGGGCTCTCACCTGCCGAAACCATTGCCGCTGTCCTGAGCCGCTTTGGTGGTACCAGATCTGGCCCCAGGTCTTCCCCATGTAAACCTGGAGCTGAAACTTCCCTGCCTGCCAGCAGGCACAGCTGAACCTGCCTGCTCCTCTAGCTGGGTTTGTAGAAACAAATGCTAGCCATAACCCACGTGCGATGGAAAGGTTCTCAGCCACTCATGAAGAGGGAGGCATAAAGACCTGCATAGGTATGTTTTCATGCTCTCCTATAGCACTTCACAGCTATAGCTAAAAATACTACATGAGAACCTTTAAAGTTGTCCAAAAGCTCTTAATTAAAGTTTCTGGGGAAAAAAAAAAAAATCACAGAAAACCCATTGATTAGGTTCAATACGGCCTTGTTTTTAAAAATGGAATTTGGGGCCCCAGAGTAACCCTTTAAACTGATCTTTGTCAAATACCTCAGTGATTCAGCACGTGCCATTCCACACTGAGGATTTATTACAAACTTAATAACATAAGTAATTTTAATAGACTGTGTGCACATGTGTGTGTGCGTGCATGCTCGTAACAGATTATAGTTTTCCAACTACTAATTTCCTTGCAAATTAAAATGTTAATATTTGAGACGCACTTGAAAGTCCCCCCACAACAAACAAAAGTTAAGCTGGGTTGTTAGCACACAGAGAAAGTACAGAAAACTTGCCAACATCACTGATCTGAGTTTTATGTAACTAATAGCTTATAAACACTTAATTGGAATCTGTGCAAAAATGTGTTCCTGGGCTGAAACCACCTGCCATGTCCGGTCTCAAATAAATGCTACCTGCTGAGGATCAGCCTTTGACAAACACGTGGGCAAATTGGTTCTTAGTCTGGCAAAGTGCCACCCAATGGCAGAGTGAGTCCTGCCTCACTGAGGACTGCAGGGTTTGGACCACAGATAAAAAGAAGCCCATGCTGCAGCAGATGCAGCTGCGGTCCAGATAGAAGTGGTTTTAGCAGCTGTTTAACAAGGGATGTCTCTTATCAGGAAAGCACTCATTAACCATTCTTATTTATTAGTAATGCCAGGCAGGGCAAGATAGCAAAATTATTTTTATTTAGGAAAAACAGTAACAGTATGTGGCATGTGAAACATTAACCATTAGTGAGTTCTTAATGGGCAAGTGAAGCATGCTCTATATGTTCTAAATGGTTTTATGTTCAAAAATTGATTTAAATGCTAATCTTCAGGTAAGACACTGTCGCACAAAACTTAATAGCCATGGGAAGGCCCCTTGCGCACACGAGCAGCTTTATACAGGAGTAGTCCCAGGTGTGTGTGCAAGGACCACTGGCAAGGGCCAGACCCTGCATGCTCCAGATGGACTCCCGGCCCCAAGCAGGACCATCCTTACTTTAGCAGAGGCTCCGGCAAGATGCAAGAGGCCCTTTAGTGAGGATCCGTTCGAGGATGTGCTTGGAGGACTCGGGAACAAAATTCGTACCAGGATGGCCCTGTAGGAAGAAAAACATCATTGTCCCCTGTCATTTCCTAAATCAGACCCATAATGGTGTTACCAGAAAGCCGGGTTATAGACTGCTTTCTATCTTGGAGGTGTTTGGCATGCTCTGATTACCAAATCAATCCTGCTTTATCTTTGCATTATTCAGTAGGAAAACAAACACTGTTTTTTACAATACAGTACATATCTTTTCTGGGAAGTTTATGAGCAAACTTTGGAGCTGAGTATGATTTTCAGTAATGACCAAGCTACAGTGAGAGTAAACATGAATAAAGCAGTATTTGATTTATAAACCTGTTTAGACAGAAAAGACGCTCCTCAGCTGCACTGTAGGACAATGCAGCGCTTGGCCACGCCAAGCTGCGCAGGGCCCCATGCGGCAAGCTTTTTTGTTTCTTGCCAAAGAAAACCTTTGCCTGCTCTGGGACAGGCTGCAACCTGGGCTCTTCAGAGAGCAATTCACTGCTAGCACTGGGAAGTGGGTGGCAGAAGGCAGGAACGTGGCAAAGGCTTCTGCTGAGACTTTGCTGTTCGTGGCCTGAAGAAATGCAGATTCAGGTGAAGAGCACCGGGACAAAAGGAAAGAAGCTGGGACCTCTGGCCAGCCCCATCTCTGCCTTGAGGATGACATCAGAGGCAGTGGTCATATGGCTTGACTGGCATACACCAAATCCTGGGCTGTGGGTCCACATGAGAGCTTTTTGCATCAGACCAGCGCTGCAGAAAAATCAAATGTAACCCTACTAACACAATGGCCCCAAATCCCCAAATGATTGTCTGCCACGTCCTTGCTCCCCATCAGTGCCCAGGATTGATAGCGGCACAGCTGCAGCCCAGGGTGGGGAGACTTCTCCGTGCGGGTCAGGGGAAGGAGCAGCATCGCTCAAGGCCAGGAAAGAAGGTGAGACTGTGGCAGCCTGGACATAGGTTGGCTTAAGCTTCTCCAGAAGCTCATCCTCTACTCAAATGAGAGATAAAGCAACCTTAGAGGCGCCTTCCTGACACCTGCTTCAGGATGGGATGAAACCCCTCTGGGAGAAAGTCTCTATCTCCTTTGACCACTAGCTATTTTATGCCAGTTTAAATTTTGTGCTACACTAGTACATGCTTTATTTAATTACATGTGAATATTACCAAAACAATAATTTCACTGTCTGAAAAAAGAGGTGTTTTTCTTCTTGGAATGAAATACCATGGAATTTAAACAATCGGAGTTTTGTTCTGATTTGGAGTGGAAACAAGCTTGAACATATCAAACTATGTCCAGAAATGGCAATTCCATTTTTTGACCAGCTGTATTGCCAATGCTTGCTATTTCCCTGGAAATACCCAAAATATTTGTTGCATTTTTTTAAGACCCAGCATATCTTTTTCCAAAACAAAAATTTTTATCTTAAATGGGTTCAGAGAAGAAGTAAAAAATATATCCCACCCCTGTAAGTCCAAATCAAGAAAATTAGGAAACCCTACTTTTACATGCATATTAATAGTCAGTCATTTCTGAGACAGCCTCTTGGTTTTGCAAGGCTTGTTGCTTGATTTTTAAACATTTGCAGCTGTTTTCTTCTGACTCACAGGAACCACACAGTTTTGGTCAGAGGGAAGTCACAGGGTTTGCTCAACAAAACCATCTTCCCCATAGAAGCAAAGGGGCTATTAGTGAGCCTGTGGAAGTACAAGGAGGCTGACAGTTACGTGGACATTTTGCATTAGGAAAGCTTGAAACCTCGGGTGCTATCTGCTCAGGATTTCCTGCATTGTATTCCAGCCACCAAAACACAATTTTGCTCATTTTCTGGGTTTTGCTCCAGCAATGTCATCCTCCTAATAGTTTTTAGGTCATTCTCTGAGGTGATGCACAGCCCCTGAAGGTCTCATGACATGTGCTGCGTTTCCATAGCCTTATGGCATGTGGCACATGCAAGCTAGAGCTGAAAATGTAAGGGAAGGAAGAGGCTCATGGTGCTTTTCCCACCAACAAGGGTGAGCAGGACCCTTGGAGGAGGTTTGGAGCCCCACTCGATGGCTGGGCACAACGGATGCCAGGAGGAAGGGGTGAGACAAGGGAAGAGCTTGGCTGTGGTCTTAAATGGGTTCAGAGAAGAAGTAAAAAATATATCCCACCCCTGTAAGTCCAAATCAAGAAAATTGATTTGGACTCCCCCCTCTTGGCTGGAGGGGGAGCCGGAATGTAGGTGGGAGAGGGGCTGGGACGGGCAGCCAGTGCGCAGACCCCCAGGCTGCAGCAGGGACCTTGGTTTCTCCATCCAAGGCTTGGGAGAGGAGGGAGGAATGGATTCCCCTTCCCTGTGCAAACCTTGCTCTGCTGCTGCAGGCAGACTTCAGGGTTTTGGCATGAAGGCCAAGCCGTCTGGTCCCTGAGGTGTTGGGAAGGGCTGAGCTGAGGTGAGGAGGAGAGAGGCTAAGGGGTGAGTGGACCCCCCCGACCTCTTTGTCCTTGCTCTCTCTCTCTCTCTCTCTCACGTAATACTCCCAGCCTGGTTTTGCTCTGCTTGCCCAGGGCAGTTTCCACACTTAGAGCATTTCCCCCAGGCAAGGGAGGAGGGAGGCACCAAGGTGGGATCCAAATAATTGTGCCATGGACTCTTTTTTAATACCCCTGGCTTGCTATATAAAGTGAGGACTGAGTCCATGAGGCTTTTTCAGATATTATGGCCAGTCCCATGGTAAGATACCTGGCTTTCACCCAAGAGGGGGGAATAACACAACTTGAAGAACACTTAACGGTTGGGGCTTCGTACAGCGTAAACTCGGGATTAGACGTATCAGGCAGTGCAAATGCATGGACTTGTAATATGTCTGCTTGGGTCCCAGCTAATCCCAACAGGTGCCATGCAGACATACTGCACATTAAAGATTTGTTGTGGGGATGAGGATAAAAATAGCAAGGGGCTAGGAGAAAAAAGTACATTTTAAAAGTGATTTTCCTCCTCACAGAAATGCTGTACTTGCAAACAAAGTTCTCTCCCGCACAAGAACCACATGCGCTAATTTTATTTATGTTCATATGCAGTTTGGAGGAGAGTCTCAAATATGCCGATCCAGCATTGTTGGATTTAAAGAAATTAATAAAAACAACTCCAAGCAGCTGGTTGAAACAATTATGCTTTTCACAGAAAAGCCTTGCAGACTGCACAGAAAGTTATGAAAATAATCCTTTAAATTAGTGTGTGGTCAGTGCACCTGCAAAGGAGACTTGTCCAAGTAAAAGTATCAACTAGTGTCAATGAGAACAATTCATGAATTCATCACGAGGGCCTTTTTCTATTACCACATTTACACAGATGTGAATCCCTGGGGTGCAGACACCAGAAGGGTAACCCTACTGTAATCCAAAGAGCATGAGAAACATGAGTTCAGATCAGGAAAGCTATTAATTTTTGTGTATATTTGACTTCAGCATCCTTTCCCCTCTTGCACACACTGCATTTAATAATCATATCTATCTACCTTCCCTGCACTGCCCAGCTCTCTAGAAAGAAATAACGTATTATTCCTGGTGAAAAATGACATCAGCTAAAGGACTCTAGAAGACCAAAGGGATTTACAGCTCTGTAATTTTATCACCTGTACCATAGCTGTAAATGAGTTCATCAAGCTGGTAGAATAATACTTGCATTATATCAGGTTTTAACCCACTGGTGCTGTGTGCATGCATTTTATTATATATTGCCCAACTGGTCGTCACAGCGGAGTGACATTAGAGGGGGACGAGTGAATAATTTGAAGAAAAGTGTTGAAAGAATGAAAAGTCCTGAAGGAAAAATAGCTGAGATGAAAGTGGAAGTTGCGTGAAGCGTATAACGTGTCTTCTTTGTCTTGTTCTTCGACAATTTTCTATTGCAATTATGTAAGAAACTCATATTTCTGTAATAAATAAAGCTTGCACCAAATTGTAACTCTATACATTTACTCTACAAAATGAAGAAAACTGCCAAGTTTGTAGCTCAGCAAACATAGAGTAAAGTTCTGAAACAGTATAAAACATTAAGGACAGAGAAGGGGAAGACTGTGATGTTTATCAGCAGCTTGTGGACAGGGGACATTATTTTAATTAAAGTATGTATTTATCGACTTCTGTACTTAGGTGTAATATCCTAGTTGTTGCAGCATGTAAAGTAAAGGCCACCAAGGTGTATGTTAAAAAAACAGGCTACAAAGGAATTGCTCTGCTATCAAAGACCTCTGCACACTTTGAATATTTAGATAAACATTAGTTTATCCAAATTGCTTTACAGTTTTCCCAGTGAAAAACACAATACCAGCAGTGGTGAGGCTTTGTAAAAAATGCTGTTCTATACATTTGGCTACCCTTAGCAGATTTTCCTTTTAATTTTTAATTGATAACTAATAAAAATGCCTATTAGTATGATATGGTACATGCTTCCTCATGACCTCTTTTTGTAGTCCATACAAAAAAAAGTGAATAGAGGTATTTATTTGCAATGTATTCTCTGTTGTACACTCAGACCAGTGAGAAAGCCCTGACCAGCCGTAACACCCGTGATTGAGCTGTGCCCTGGGATTTTCTGCACACCGTAAATATGGGAGTCGAGGAAGCTCCAGAGCTGCTGGATGTCAGTGACACCCCTGATATTGGAAAACCGACTCCTTCTCCAGCTCCAGGGAGGGGGCTGGGATGCAGCAGGACCGCGCTGTCCATCTCCTAGTGAGCAGCATGCACGCTAGCCAAGGGGGAGACGAAGAGAATATATAAACCATGAGCCCCATTTGGAGCTGTTAAATGGTATGTAGAAAGCACTGAATGGAAACAGCATGGTGGAGCAAATCTCTCCTTCACAACTCCAGGGAAGTTAATATGTCTCCATCAGCATGGAGGAGACTGGACTTTAGTACCTGCTGGTCAAACTAGGAAAATGAGATTTGTCTCACTCAGTCTGGAGAGCAATTTGCCTTCAGTCAGTAGGATTCAGGGGTGTTAATGAGGGCAGGGTTTGGTCCAGGGGTTTTATTTCCCCACTTGTCTTTTGCTGGAAAAGAGGCCGAGTTTCTCAGTGCTTTGTCCCTGGAGAAGTCATTTGCACCTGTGCAACGTGTAGGCAGCCCTGCCAAATCTCAGGGAGAAGTGTTTGCGATGCCAAACGGGCCTTGCAGATTTCTTATTTAGCAATCACATCTTAGCACATTTTTCCTTCTCCCCAATGTATCTATTCAGCTCATTTGAAAGAGGCGCTTTGCAGCGTTTAAAGCAATTTTGCACAATCGCAGATGCATGCAGTCCTGCAAGTGCTGGGAGCAGAGCTCGCCAGAGGAGCCAAAGCACAACATTCACTTCAAATGCATGCTTGGCAAGCAATTTTTGTGGATCTCAACAGAAGATGAGTTGCAGGGGATTTAACCCATCCTCCTTCTTCCCCAAGATTGCTGTTAAGACTCAGGCCATGGGGGAACCAGTGAGTGCTTCCAGGCTGTTAATCACCGTGTGTTTACAGACTTGGAAAACAGAATTAAAGACCCTTGGAAATCCTAACTTGAACATTTCTAGGCCTGATTCGGTATTGCTTTGTCCCTGGAGCAGTTGCTTACATCTGCGTAGAAACCTGCCACGGTGATTTGGCAGGGCTTTACAGCCCTGCTGCGCAGGTGCAAATGGCTGCTGGGGAGCCGTCATGATGAACCAAACCCTCTGTACCCCTGCCAAGGTGAATGCGATCGCAGCCGCCGGAGATGGAGCTGAAAGAGCTGTTCCATACGTGACCTCCTTTCATCGCCCTTTCGCGGCCATCTCGGAAAGCTGACTGCTGGGCTGAGGTAGCTTTGCACTTCTTCTTTACAGCTGGTTGGAAGGGTTTGGGGTTTTTTTTTCCTTTTTTTTTTTTTTTAAGTGAAATGAAGAACCATTTAAATCTATACTTTTCCAGAGGAGATTTCACAAACACATTTTTAAATATAACATTGAAGTTCTCTGAGCATTTTATTTCAGCATTGAAGGAAACACCAACTGATCCTATTGTCAGACATCTAGTTTCTTTTCAAAATTCAAACTGGATATAGCTATTTTTTTAATTTATAATGGTGGTGAAAATGTAATATTTTGAACATACTGAAATCTGTAAATGACTCAAGAAATCTGAGGCAGTCTGGTTGAGGGTAAAACTGACACTTCCTACCCATCGGCTCTTCTGACTATCCACGGAACTGCACTCCTACAGAGAAACTTCCCTTACTTCTGAAAAGTGCTGGAAAAACAACACAAAAATTGCCTTATCCACTTTCTTAGTTTAGTTCTACAGATGTAGTCCTTTTATTTTATTCATATAACTGGATTCTGTAAGTTCAATGCAGCAACTTGCCAGAGATGAAAGTTTGTGTCATCCTGATGCCTCAATAGGAGACCATCTCTCCTGAAAGATTGCTATTGGAATTATTTTTGCAAAAATCAGATCCGGGAAAGATAAAATGTGCTCTACTGTAGATGCTGGGGAGGCGAGTATGTAATCCAGAAAGTTTAGGATTTCAACAGAGGCGCAAGTTTATCATTTCAGTGACTGAATGGTCAGTTCAACACTTGTTTCGGGTAAAAATGATCTGAATCCCTGAACCCAGCTTTTTCTCAAAACAGAAAATGTCAAAATACAATGTTTGACCTTTCCCAAATGATTTCCTCTCCTTTCTTCTTTTCTTTCCACTACCTAGAAGTCAAACCCCTGTGCTGGATTTGACCTTACCTTGCAAGTAGTTCTTGGAGCCCTGAAATTGCACTGTTTGGTGAATACTGTGAATCCTGCCCAGCTCCAGCCACAGGGGCTTTTCCCTGGGCTCCAGCAGGGCAGCAGCTGGTCGGTGGCCAGGCACGGCATCCAGCAGGGACAGGCAGAGGAGGAGGTGTCCCTCCATCGCCACTGGGCACAGTCTCGCCCCTAGATGGACCAGAGCAAAGGGCCACCTCCTCCTCCCTGCCAGCATCCCTCTCCGACGGGTGTGCAAGGGGAGCTCAGTTTAGTTTTTGCCGTAACAGAGGCTGCAGCAACTCCCTGCTTTAGGAAGGGGCCACAGGTCAGGTCCTGCAGCTGCTGTAAATAGTCGCAGCACTATTTAATTCAATGCAGCCTTTATTTACATCAGCTGATCTGGCCCCACTTCTCCTGTTTTCCTGTGCTTGTTTCCTTTAAGATGTATTTTTATAGCCTTGTAAAACACCACTGTATATTTCTGTATAAGCTAGTAAAGATATAAGTACAATGCGATTCTGCGGTTGTTATTACAGCAGTGCCTGAAAAGGGACCCCAACGTGCCAGGCTCTGTGTGGCTCTCTGAGTGATGGAGCGTTTGTGCCCAAAACAGGCAGGGCAGGCAGTGGGGAGACAGAGGAGAGGATGGGGACAGGAGAGGTTGGCCCAGCCAGGAGAGCAGAGACGAGGCAGCAGGAGCCGAGGGCTAAGAGGAATGAAGCTGAGATGAAGACCCGTGAGCTGGAGGGGGAGACGGGATTTGGAGCAAACAGCAGTGAAAAACCGAATATGGCCAGTGAAAACTGTGCAAAATACTCTGACATCTGACTCAGCTGCTCCTGCAGCTGTTCTGCCTGCGCCTGCCTTCACCGGGTTCCTTCCTGCCTTTCCCTTCCCAAAGGCCACACGGCCCAGGGAAGGGGCAGTGGGACATGGGGGAGAGCAGGGGGAGAGGAACGGGCCGAGAGCACAATCCCCAGGAGGCAAGAAGGACATCTCCCTGAAAAGCTTCAGGTCCAGCCACTCTGAAGGGAGGAAGATGGCTCTTCGGAGCCCCAAATTCCCTCCTCTTCCTTCTCTGCCCTCTTAACCACCTTTTAACACTGCTTGGGGCTCACCAGCCACCTGAGCAAAGTACTAGAAATAAATCCTGGCAGAAGTCTTGGTTACTGTGTGCAAGTTTGACCCACATGCCCTTCTGAGGGAAACCTTTCTTCTACCCAGAAGAAAAGGAGAATATGCTGCAAAACAAGCAACCTACCGCCGAGTGCCCCAGTATTCAGAAGGAAGGAGCTGTCTCGGCTGGGAAAGTTGGGCAGGATAAACAAAAGAGCCGGGTCGATTTCTTCTGACCGTGTTTTGATCGGGTTCAGGCTGTGTTGCTTTGTGCCCAGGTGGCTGGGGCGCGATCCCTGGGCACTCCAGCAACCCTCCCTCCTCCCAGCCCTAGGAGTGCCTGAGGGAAGGGTGCCTGGGGGGGTATCTCCAAATACTCCTGCTCACAGTCTGGCATAGATGGTGGTTTTATGTGACCTCCCTGGAGGGCAGGACTACCCTTTCAAAAGATTACTCCAAAAGATGAAGGGCTTCCCTGAGCAGCAATGTTCACCGAGGCTGCTCTCTCAGATTTCCTGGAGTCCGGCCTACACCTTCCTTTGGTTTCCCTACTTGCAGAAGGAACTGTGGAAAGATGAATGCTGTCTCAGTAAGTTAAAATCAAGAAAATAATGTAATCTTTGCTTCCAACACTAACATTAAAACTCCAAGAGGCCATAACATCTCCCAAACACAGATCCACGGTTCTGGAAGAAACTGCCTGGGAGGCAGTGGAGACTGTACCAGAAGGAGATGGAAACCGGCTACCTCCACCTTCCTAACTTTGGACCCTGTGTCTCCTGCATGCTGGGTGCCCCAAAGTTTGTTCTGTTTGCTTGCATCCCACTCTTTTTCTGTGTAACCTAGAGGAGGATGTTGGGAATAATGGTTTTTCTTCCTGCAAAGCAAACTTTCTCAGTCCTTCTTGGGACAATGACAACTACAGCTCCCTAACAGACACTGACTTAGGCTAGGACATGGTCGTATGATCCCTAATCCATGGCTTGCTGGGTATTTGGGCTTGAGCAGGAGCACAGACCTAGGTCCTGTGTGGCAGCCCAGCTTAGAAGCAGGAGACTACTGTCTACCATTCTCATGATGTTATTCACACACATCCACCAGGAGTGGGGAGGAGGAAAGGGACACATGCCATATGCAGTGGGGAGAACAGGATGGGATTTCACATGTACTGCAGGTATTACTTCTGTAACTTTGCAGAGTAACTTTCCTGTAAGTCACACTGATGCTCCTCTGATGTGTGCTTTTAACCCTTCAGATCTCCCACTTCATGTACATTCTTATCCCAACTTTTACCAAAAAGGAGAGGGTCTTATTTTTTAATTTTATATTTCTTTGATTTGGTATTGAATCTTCAGAACTTAGGAACTGGAATGCAGAATGTAGGAGGCATGGGCAGAGTTGCTAAACCACACAAAACTTCGTCCAGGTATCATCATGTCACAGTCGCAGTAAGGCATCACCACCCTGGGAAAGCACCTGAGCATGGAGATTCACCACCATCTGTGACCAAGACTGTGCTCTGTCCAGACCCAGGACACTTCCTTCAGAAGAGAGAGAGAGGGTCCTGTGTCATGGTTCCCCATTGCCTTGCGATGACCAAGGAAAGGTGCTGCAGCATGACCGGCCCAATAAGACCACAAATGACAGATGTGAAGGAATTTTGGAAATAAACACATAGCAAATGCAGAGAAAGTATTTGGGAATGAAGTTTGCTTGTCAATAAGGGAAGGTTAAAGGCAGTGGCTGGAGAGAAAAAATCCAAGAGGAAAGTGAATAATGCAAATAAAGGGAAAACAAGAATAGAAAACACCACAGGCAAAGAAAATCCATTCTGCTATACAGAGGACTTCTAATTGCTCAGTGATAATCAGTGATTACTCCAAGTACTGTGCCTAGAGCAGCAGGTTTGAATCTGAGAAAGGTCAGGAACAACAGGGAAGGGACAAGTCACAAGGCAGACAGAAGGAACTGAGATATAAAGAGAGAAGATGTTTGCTTCTCTTGGCAAAACATGTTCGAGAGCCTCAGGGTGGGAGATTTCTACATGGAAAAATGCAGAATGTTGTGCTTCTGCTCCACCTGCACTCAGAGCGATCCAGAAACCCATCAGTTTTGGGCCACATAGCAGCAATGGCATAGCACAGTACTGGGCTTGAGCTTATAATATACATACTCTTAGCAGGACTTACTCTTTCAGGCTCTGGACGATACTAATGTGATTGCGTGTCTTGCAGAGAAGAACTATCTGAGGTAGTGCCTGAACAGAGTGTAAGCACGACTGCCTAGACCTAGGTATGTCAGCATACTGAGAGACCACATGTAAAAACATACTGTAGCATCTGCTGTCAACTTTAAAGAAAGAAATGTCTTTTCCTGTTTTGTTCAGAAGTATTTCACTGCTAGCTTGCACACTGGGGTATTACCAAGCATAGACCTATGCAAGGAGATCTTTTACTTGTTCCACCAGAAAAATGTTGATTTGTCTGACCTTTTTTTCAGGAAGCACCAGCTCTGACCAAGCTTTGATGATAAGGGGATTCTCAGGTCTACAGGGGAATTTCTGATCAAAACACGTCAGACTCATGGATCTCCGGGGCTGGTGGAATGTGAGAGGCTCATTCCAGCCCAGTCACTGCCTCTTCTGGGCTCCTTCAGCTTGGAGCTGGTTCACTGTGCATGGACAACCATTCCTTGGCATAGTAACCTGGATCCTTTTCTCTGGCACCCCTCAGGAGTGCAGTCTGCATGCTCTCTGCCTGCTGCTGGTCTTTCCTTTACAGCCTCTTCTCCTGGCAAGAGAGGAAAAGCAGAACCGGGGGACAGAGGAAAAGCAGAGCAAAGTCGGCACGTGAATGGCAGGGCCATCACTGCCTGTTACAGGGGCTGAAGTGCTCACTTGGTGGTGTCACCTGAGACTCTCTGGAAAGCAGTGCTTGAAGGAGCTGCTCCTCCGTTACTCCCGCTTTGACCATTTAGCCATTTTGTTTATTCCAGGCAACTACCTGTTTCATCTACACTGCATGCTTCCAGGCTAAGGGTAGGAGGTCACAACAGGATGAAAACCAAGGCAATGAGCGAAGGATGATGTATGTGGGGAAGAAAGAGTTCAGTTTATACCTTCTTCAGCTGGGATGTACCTTTTCAGGATGGTAAACAAGGGGTGCAGAATCAAAGACAGGTGGTTGTATTTAGCCCAAGCCATTTGCTAACCTCGTGCATTTTCCTTTTTTCCCCTTGGCATCTCAAGCATATTCTGCCAGGGACACCTATAGCTTGTCAATCTTCTAATGAATTTATTTGAATAAACATCTTATGTCAACCTGAGAACCAAAAGAAAAGGGTCCTAGCTCAGGAGAATAATGTGCAAAAAGTATGTAGAGGAGCTTTCAACAGTAGTAAAAATCAGCTCTCTTGAACAAAATTGTAAGGCTCCAATAATAGACCTTGATGACAAGCAGAATTAAATAAAACATGAGTGATGAAACCCTGTAATGTTTATGGTGAGGTAGTCCAGACAGCTGATTATTAACTGTTACCAAAACAGTGTCTTGGCAGTAGATATGCAGTAACCAGGATGTAGACTGGTAGCTAGTTTAAATTATTGGTAAAGATCTGTTATACTTTTCAAAGAATTGTTCTAACACAGTGAAATAATAGCATGAAATCAGTAATTATATGTGGGGGGGAATAGTTTCTGACAGATCATGTTCAGAGGAGGGATAGCAGTTCATTCTGACTTGCTATCATATAGCTGTGTCTAGTTTCACAGCAAATACCTAAGGAGTAGGTTTGGGGCTCCTGTGTGTATTTTAGCTAAGCAGCCATGCACATAGCATGTCACACCCGGCTTAAAAAAGAAAAAAAAAAAAGAAAAAAAAGATTATTTTTTGCTCCCTGACACACCTGGAAACAAAACATCAGCGATCCCTAGAAGTAACTCACTGACCGATTCCAGTCTGCCTGAGACGCCCAGATCCAGCCTCTCCTTTGGCCAGGAGCAGTGACGCCTGCCAGGCTCAGGACTAAGTACCAAAGGAGCCGTCCGGGACCAGGAACACCTACATCTAAGCTAGGCAGGCACAATTCATAAAAGCCTTGATCTACTTGAACGAACTGTTTCTGACCCATCACAGATCCCAAACGCCATCACTGCCTGCTGCAGGGGATTGCTGTTTATGTCACTTATTGACAGGCTGTTCCTGTAAAGGCTTGGAGCCCTCAGGGAGATGGATAGAAATTTCCAGGACTTGTCACCTTGCTACAAAACAGTGCTTGTCTCACACGTGTGCTGCACAGTGCCTTAAGTACTCCATTGCCTTAGACTTCGTAATGCTTGGGGCCTGCGATCCGCAGCTCCAAAACCTTTTCCTGAAGCTGATGAGGCAGTGTTTTCCAGACTGTCTTTGGCAGTACTTTTCTTCAATTCTTTTTATGCTGTTGTTCTTCTGCTGTTATTTTCATGGCCCTGCACCTGCAAATCCTGGCAGCGTTGTCAAGACAGGGCCTCATGGGAAGCAGCTCCCACTGCTGTGGGAATTGACCTCCTCTCCCCCTCTTTCTTTGCCTCTTGGTTTGTACATTTTAGTTTATATTAGAGAAAACCAAATATAGTACACAGCAAAAATAATAATAATAATATGAAATAACAATATGCAATAATAATAAATACTCAGTAAATGTTATCCAATAATATCTATACACACAGAAACTTAACGACCAGTCAATGTGAAACATTTGCACTTGATTAGCATACTCCAGTCAGCACTAATACCATCATAAACGGGAACACCCCATAAGGAATTTCAGTGGGTCCCAATGAAAAATATATTCTACTAGGGGAAAAGTATGATGAAAATCATCCTCTTCATCCTCATCTTCAACCTCACCAGCTGCTGCTCTGGAGAGAGCCTCAGAGGAAGACCGTGGTCTGGGACCCTGATGCTGCTCTTCCCAGCTGGCCCTGGACAGCATTTTCCTTTTATCTTTCTGCTTCCGTTTGTTTTTATTTTTCCCCAGAAGTAGCTGTCACAGTTAGAGTAGATGCACGCCTTCAGCTACAGACCAGCCTGGTGGCTGCGGGGTCTGTGTTGGTCCCATTACCACCCTGGCCCAGCTCCACTGGCCTCACGGGTGCCATGGGGCTGAGGTCCCTGGACCTTTATGTCCCATTGGTAACACTGACTCACTGTGCGATGCTGAGGCAAAGTTTATGACAAGTCCTTACCTTTTGTACCACTCACCTGCCTCAGTTCATCAGTCGTCCCTGGCCTGAAACCTGGCCCAAACCCTGCCCCATTTTCAAGACTCACTGGTGATGCTGAGCCTACAGACAGCTCAGTATGGCATTGTAGCCCTAAGCCAAGCTTAGTGGTTTCTTCTTCACAAAACAGGAATGCAAGTCCATGCAGCCAAATCGCAACTTTATCCTTAATCCTTAATCTCATTCTGAGGCTTCCTAGCCACTAGCCCAAGTGCCATGCATAGTCCCAAATTAATTAAAATTTGCTCACTCAAATACATCAACATCTGTCACCAAGATTTTTAATACATCATCCTGACATCATCTCCAGTCAATCCTGAAGTAAAAGGCATAAAGTAATGGTTGTAAACCTAAGTAGCCCTTATTAGATCCAGTCATAATGCATACTTCCCACTTTAACGCAAAATCCAAACCTGTTATACAAGATAGTACAGCTGTCTTCAGAAAAGAACAGCGAGCTCTGCCTGTTTTCAATACACAGATACATGGCCCCACCACATTAGTCCCACACTTGGATAGGAGACCTCTCCAAAAACCATCAATCATCCTCATGTTGTCCTAGACCCCATCTGTAATCCTAATTCTTGCTGCAAACCCCATGCTGGGTGTTTGCCCTGGATTACAAGAGTTTACTGATCCAGTTTTAGCATTGTAGCTGAAATAGACCATCTAGCTGCGAGCAGTTTTGGGTCTGGCAGAGTCATTGATCACTCCACAGTCACATCACAGCTGGCGGTAGGACCAGGTTTCCAGTTATGTGTAGGTTTGGGGTTAGAGTCAGGCTTTCACTCACCATAGAGCCAGGAATTTGAGTTGTTGCTGAATCAAGGTGGTAGTTTTAAAATAGGTTTGGGGATATTACTATCAGAGTCCATCTTCTATACTTAGGTGTAGTCTGACAGTCATCACTGGCCTGTTCTTGGGTATAGGTTTAGAGTTGGGTCTCATTTGTAGGGGAGATTGGGGTTTGACTGGCATTGGACATTTGTCCTCAGTTACTGTTTGATGCAGAAATAACTACCAAGGTATTTTAATACCTCTTGCAAAAAGTGCCAGGGAGTCTATGGTTATTTTGGTGTCTGGCAGGGTTTCTTGAAAGAATTTTAGAATGAAGACTTCTTCTAGGATTTAAAACATGTTTTTTCAGTTAAAATCCTACCTCCTGCCCATCACTGGATTTATTTGATGTTGGTTTGCATTCCCTGCATTCAATCCCTTTCCCATTCAAGCAATCCACCTGGCTCACTCAGCTGGCAAACTTTCACCCCGTCCTGTGCACACAGCACTCCTTTTACACATGTGGTGCAAAACCACAGTCTGAACCAGCACTCATTCTCAATCCGCCCCTGCATTCACCTGTGTGATTCACAACTGCAGCTAGACCTTTTGCTCACCTTTGGGGTGAGTGCCGTTTTTGCACCAGTGTTCAAGCTCATGCAAGATGCGTGTGGATTTGTATTTTACTGGAAAACATGGTCTGGTTTTAACATCATTTTTGTGCAGATGGTGTAGGTTTCTTGGTGCGGAAAGCGAGGCACCCATTTTCTGTGTTTCTTGCACTGCCTCTGATATTACTGCAGATCTCCAGCAGTAAGTGTGAGGTGCAGGTTGCTTTAGCCCATGGCAGAGCTCCTCTGGCCCCTGCTTCTGTGGGACTGCAGTGCACGCTCTGCTTTCAAGACCATACTGTCACCAAACCATGCCTCTGCCTCCCACCTCACTCACGCACAGAGATGTGGAAACATCCACGTGGACTAACTTTCTATTCTTGGGCAAAAAAGAAGAAATTGACCACACTGCCCTTGGCTGACCCTCTAAGAGTTGGTGGATCCATCCCAGTATTTCATTTCAGTAGGACAGTGAAAGGAATAGCCTTCATTTTTCCTGCTTCTCAAGATGCCTCCGAAGTAATTTGCCAGCCTATCGCCTGACTGGTGACAAGGGCTGGTGAGCTTTAGTCCACTGCTATTCCTATATTCCAAAGTATTCAAATAGCACTGAAAGACTTCTCCAGCACAGTGTATATTCACATAAATTGTGCAAATAAATGTGTAAATTCACATAAAATTGATCACTGCATGACAATAGCAATGTCACATGCACCCAGCTTTCATTAAGTAAGAAGAACTACTTAATTTGTAATATATATTTTCTCACTGCTAACAGAGACCCTGAGTTATGTTCCTTTGCTTGTACAGTCTGTGTTGCCAGAGAGCCCCCAATGGCCCCCTGGCCCACAGCTGCCTATCATTTATTCTATACATAAAGTGTGAATTAGCATTCTACTCCAATTTTAAAGCTGTTCATCATTACAATAAATTGGATGAATAAACAACACATTGGACAAACTCATGCCTTTAAAAATTATTGTTAGGTACGGTAGGGTTGAGTCTTCTCGGTCCTTTTGGTTTTTCTGTGTATTGTTCTGTCGTTTTGATCTTTGCCGTAGGTCCTTTCTTTCCTTATTTAATACTCCTCCCCACTCTCAAAGGGCTCAGAGTTTTCCTCACCCCAGAAAGCAAAGGACAAGACATCAAATCCAGATCTCTTGGAAAACAGCATAATGCACAAACCACAGGAGCAACGGGTGTTCTGAGAGCGTCTTTTCAATGTTAACTTTGTCCCCTGGTTTGATGCTTTCCCATATGCTCTCTTGAAACATAGTGAATCTCTGTTAAAGGTTCTACCTTCTGGTTTTATCCTGTGTAAAAGGCAGATCCTGTAGTCTTGTAAAAGTTAGTAGTACAGGATAATAGAAAAAGTATGGAGAAGGTTTTCAGGCTAGAGGAGAAATTAAAGTTGACAACCAACATGCCACCCACTTCCTATTAAAAGATAGTGGTTATTTGCTAAAGCCCTGAGGATTAAATCCTAGCATTACCTTTTATATCAGCTTTAACAAACATCTCCCACAAATCACAAACAGATCTTCAG
>NW_008825615.1:1871851-1890364 GCF_000699105.1 Pygoscelis adeliae
CTCTCAAAGTTAAGAAATTGTCACGGCGAGGGAAGGCTGCACTTCTTTCTGTGCACTCACATCCCCTTCATTTTTTTCCTGCTTGATGGAATCCTTGTCAGGTTGTCAGAAAACTTTTCCACAGTCAGCATTGGAGATGAGGCAAAAGGCACTTAAAAAATTACTGAGCCTGGCCAAAAAGACCACAGGTTGAATTGCCAGGTCCCCATGGTAGGGACTATCCCCTCACTACTAAACTGTAGTACATTTTTAAGAGGGACCATCCTTCACCTGCTGCTGAGCATCCAAAGGTTGTACCAGCATATGGACCAGAGTGTTTTCTTTGCTTTTAGAGCAGGTGGCTGCCACATCTCACATCCACACAGAGATACTCTCATCTTTCCCCACAGAGGGCACCTTTATCCCTGCTGCCGAGCAGGAGCAGTCCCTGGCCCCGGCTGTCCTGTGAGAAGGGCTTGGCACTACTTGGGAGAAGGTGGGTTGGCACCAACCACAGAGTGGTGGGGAGCACACCAGCAGCTACGTAGGTTGCACAGTCCCACACCAGTACTCGAGGCCATGTTTGCTTTATCGTTACGGGTACAGCCCAAGAGCTTGGTCCTAACCACTGATGAGGATGATCAAACAGGGCTGGAAAACCTGGACTCTGCCTCCCACCGTCCTTCTTTTTAAGAGGAGCAAAGCCAGCCCAGCCACACCGGCAGGACTACTTGCCCCGAGGAGCAGCACTGCCTGCCGCTTCTGAACACCTAACCCCAAAGCCCTGGTAAAGAAGCCCTGAGGAGCCAGGGTTCCCAGCACTGTCAATATAGGCAGAAAGGAGATCTATTTTGGCAGCATGTCTTGCTTCCTGGGAGCCTTCAAAAGTATCTGTCTCTACTGACCATAGGGAGAAGGCTCCCCATGGCTGAGGAGCAGTCCTCTCAAAAGTTACCTTCACAGAAATGGTGGTGAAGTAGCTACTACTGAATACGTGGAAGCAGCACACCGCTATTTTTCAAAACCATGCTGCAATGGCAGGCTGACGCCTGATGCTGCCTTATGCATTGGCACCACACTCCAGAACCCCTCTGCCTACAAAATATTTTGCAAAAGACTCCCAGGGGGATGAGGATATAAAATCAGAATGAAAGATGGGAAGAATTGTAAATAGGAGGGTAGGTCAGATGCCAAATCATATTGAGGCTGGTGACAAAATGACTGTTCCCATGTGTAAGCACAGCTTTCTGTAGCACAGCTAACTTCCAGCTTTTTTCAAATGGTGGAAAGTCTCAGAATGGCATCAGCTCAACCATGAGAAATTTGGGACATGCTGTACTTGGTGAGCAACACCTGGAATTGATTGGTGATAACCCACAGTGTAGAGGCAGGGCTGGCCTGGGAATTGTTTCCCACTAGTGCAGCTCCGAGATGCAAGTTCCCTTTCTGAGTCCCCAGAGAAGCAGCTGCATTAACTCACTCCAGCAGAGATGCTGTGGAGATGACACATAAAGGCATCTCACGGCAAAATGTTCATCTCCTGCTCTGCCAGCTTTGAGGAGCACCGTGTTTTTAAAAGCCACTGGAAGCACCCCTTTGGCCAAAAGAGAGGGTTAGCGGTAAGGTGAGGCTATTCCTCTTTTACCTGCCATATGGTCTCTAGTTGTTTTGGAGGAATGGTGGAAGAATTGCCCTGAGCTCAGAATCAAAGATCATGATCCAAATTTTGAGTAGGTTTTGGAGTAGGCACTTCTACTCAACGTTACTGCAATTTGTTGACAGAAATGGCATGACTATGCTGAGCTCGTGATGTGCTTCTAGGGGCAGTTGTGGGAAGGGAAAAAATGAGAAGTAAAGAAACTAGGAACTAGTAAGTTCTAGGTGTGGTTTTCATTTTCTAGTGCAGGCATTTGCCAAAGTATGTGAGCTACTTCATCCAAAAGAGGGTTTGGCACACCCTTTCAGGCCAGCAGAGCTCCTCTTGATTGGACAGTGGCAGTGATTTTAGAGGATGGAAGAAACTTTGCAAGCAGACAAATGACAGACTAATTATTCACAAATTGTCCACCTAACTATTTACCAGTGGATATGCCCCATAGCATAAATGCATATATTCCTTCCAAATGCACCTATTATAATTCTAACTAAGGGGATATGCACTCTTTTCTAGACAAAGAAACAATCATTTCCTGTTTTTTTCAGGAAGATATATTGAAAGATTTTTCTGTTTCTCTTCTCTGCCCTGCTCTGCCCTTCTTTTCTTCTAGTATTTCATACTATTTTGATAAAAGATTCTGTAAATAGTGTCATTTGGTTTAATTAATACATTTTACAAAAAAAAAGGATGCAACAGTTCCAACCTGTAGTAGTGGAGACATCTGAAGTCCAGAAGGTCCCTGTCTTGATGGGAAGAGGATGCAGAAGAACAAGTATCACAGACCAGCTTTGCCACCATATGAGGAGTCTGTTCCACATGAATAATTTATCTTTGTCCAGATTTCTCTCAAACTGGGACTCGTATTTAGCCAGACTTTTGCTGAGAAAATTGAACTTTAGAGCTGAAACCCATGCTTATGTCTCTCTTTCATACAACAGCAACCAAAAGTGGGGATGCATGCACAAAGAAATTTTCCATTTCTTCTTTTTTTTTTAAATTCTTTTTTTAATCAAAGCCATGCTTTGGGGTATTTTATTTACATGATTTGAGGTTTTTAACCCTTTGAAATATATCAGGGTGGAAAAGAGGGAACATTTGAGTTTTCCCAACTTTTCCCTTTCTCTCCATATTTTCTTAGTTACATCACTGGTGTTCTTTTAAAGTGGTTTGCTCAGCAAAACTTTTTTTTTCCCAAAAACCTTTTGTTTGAAAAAACAGTCTTTTTTTCCCTAACATTCCCTTTTTTTCACTATTTTGCATTAGCAGGGATAAAGGCTTTGCAGAAGGAACGAAACTCTCTGTCACAGTCATGCAAGCGAAAGGGGCCATATGAGTGAAATGGACTGGAACTTGGAATATCCTTTTCATGCTGGTATAGTTAGAACTGGCCTCAGAAGAAGGGCTTTTCATCACTTAAGCAAGCAAGGCAGATGGAATAAGCTCAGGAATCTCACCAACTTCTTAGTGGTGCCAGTTTCACTTAGCTAGTCCTTAAAGTAGAACCACACATTAGCAACTTTGAATTTTCTTCCATTTCCCTGTCCATACTTTGTGGCTGAGAACTTCTTGCCAGACCCACAAAGGTATTTAGGTGCCCAATTCCTATATAAGTGTTCAACTTGACAATGTGAAATCAAAACCTTTCGAATCCTGCCCAGCTATATCCTTCCTTTCCTTTGTTATTGTGAACTGCATTTGGCTTTTATGGCATTTATTTTTCAGAAGAGGATAAAGCATTTTATCACTTATGAAAATGTGGTTACAATTTGTATGCAGCTCTACAGAATATTACTTGGAGGTGTAACTCTTACCATGCCATTTTCTGAATAGTCTATTTACTAAGTGTTAATGTGAGTCCCAGCAGGGTGCAGTTAGTAAACTTATGGGTGTTTAGAAGTATTACATTAATGGTTGTATTAAGTGCCTGATCCTGCAATTAGAAAACATGCGACTAATGCTTACGCGCATAACTTGTCTCTATTGTCAGAGCTATTTGGATGCAGCTTTGGTCTGAGGACAATTAGGCCGTTGCCTTTTTCAGACTCTGCACACCGATTCCACAGACAGAGAAGGGCTGTGGCGGGCATCACCTAGACCTGCTGCATTGAGCAGGCTGGGCAGAAACAAGATCCCATCCTTGTCCCCCCTGATGGGGCTATTCTGGCTCTGAATCAAGCTCAGGTGTCTCAGTGACATCTCAGGGTACCTCCATCCTGAGGGCATCACAACCTTCAACACATTCCTCCCCATAATGTGACTAAGACACTGTGTTTTGTTATCCCTGTTTTATAGACAAGGGAGACTCTGGATATGGCTATACAGTATAGCAGTCAGCTCAGCATATATATATACACACACATGTGTATACGTGTGTATACATATGTTTATGGGGAAGTGTCTATACACACATATGCACTCACACATGTATATATATGTGCATCTATGTATGCACACGTGCACGCTTTGGTATGTACAGAAACTACCTAGTTGTGTTTCTGCTGCAGTGCTCAGTGGAAGAGCTCGAGATGATTTATCCCACAGTGAGTGCCCACGCTGCTATTGCTCTGGCTACTTCTGTAACTCTGCTCTTGATCCCAGGTTGCCCATGCCTGACTTACGCCATCTGAAAATGAAGAGTCTGATCTTAGACTGAGATGAGTTACTCTCTTTCCATTTAACTGCAGAGGAAACCCAGACCCCATCTTAGACACCTGGGCTTTCAGTTGCTGTAGTTGGGTGAGATGAGTCCTATTCCCAACGGCATCTCCGAGGTCCCACCAGAAATCTTTGGTGAAGCTGGACTGGAACCAAGATTCCCAAGCACAAACTAGCAGCCAAGCCCTTGAACCAGATTTTCTTTCACATAGTATGGAGCTGCATATTTCAAACTGTAGTCATTCTTCATGTGAGTGGAATTCCTGATTTTCTTAATTTAGGCCTGAGATTTGTTTAAAATTAATTTTAATCCATGGCCCTGCTACAGTTAGTCGCAATCTATGTAGGTATAGAAAACAAAAAAAAAAAATCAGAAAAATATATTCTTTAAGTTTGTCTGACCTTAAGTTCCTGAATTATGTCTGGATCACTCTTTACCATATCTTAATTATACTGCTTCATGATGCATACACATAAAGCCTGTCTATGCTCTTTATTCTATCTAATAAACTATTATACAAAATGGGTGGAAAAATCTGACTATTGCAAACTTCTTTGCACTAATTTGTCATTATCTTTTATGTAGACATTCTCAGTATGCACCACACCTGTTGGTTTCATGAGCTGGAATTACTAACACTGATAAATAAACCAAACTGCTGTTTTGTGCAAAGCGAACAAGAAATCCCACATCATCATGGACATAGGCTCTTCTTAATCTCAGGTGTAACATCTTTCCAGTGTCACCAGTCATTTGGTGTCCCCAGATCTCCTTACTTCACAGCCTGCAGATGGTGAACCTGCAGAAGGGGCGTACGAAGGGGTAACAGCACTAAGGTAAGAGGAACGGCTGACTATAAGGATCTTCCAGCAGTGTAAATATATAAGATAAATCTGTAGAGATTAAAAGGATATTGCAGAACAGCATTTGTAAAATGGTGTGTTTTTAATGAAAATGATGATTGAGGAAATAGTTTTTCTTTCAGAAATGTCAGTATTTACTAAGACAGCAGCAGGAGAGAGTCAGTGCCAGGAATGTCTAGATTTTGCTTGGGATTGGAGTTAATCCTGTAACAGAGCTAAATTTAACATTTTTATTAAAGGCGGGGGGGGGGGGGCAAGGGGGGGGGGGAGAGCAACAAAGTAGAAAAACCCCAAGGCTTTGATCTTTCGTAATGTTTCTTTGCGCACTGTACTACCTGTTGAAACCACACAAACTTGTATTTTTAATTGGAAAAAGGACAGTATGTGCCTATGTTCGTATATGACGGCATTTTGTGGGAATCTGGTATTTGTGGTTCAGTCAATGTGTTCGTAGCTATTTCTGTGGATGGCACCAGCTGCTCCTTTGCCAGTCCTACACTGGAAGGGGGTCTCCACCAGCGAAGAGCTCTGCTCTCAGAGCACCGCATGTCCCTCTTCTCATCCCACCATGACTATTCTGTGAGCTGAAAAGGAAAACAAGCCTGTCCCTAACAACCGGGGCAAGGATGGGAGCAGATATGTCGATATCAGCAGAAATGCACAGAATCCAGGCTACGTCTTAGTTGATGCAAGAGTTTGCTGTGTCAAGGAGATTTGCTTGACTAAAACTTTGGATATAATTATAAACAAACAACAACAACAAAAAAAAACCAAAACCCAAAATAAAATGAACTCATTTACGGTAACTGGGGAATTACAAAGTGGAATATTTTCCAGACTTCAGGCTAGGAAAATGTGTTGCTTTATTTTCCCCCTGAAATCTCCAGGGATATCAAGAGGATCAGCAGAAAGCAGCCTGTTTTTGTCATAAAACAAGAGGAAAAGGTTCCCTGGTAGGCAGTGTCTCCAAGCCTTGTCAGTATTTCTCAAGACAGGTAGCAAAGCATGCAACAGACAAATTAGTTCTCATTGCAAAAGCCCACAGTGTGCCTCAGGGAGTATGATACCATCTTCCTTCTGATTTCCTAACTAGCATTACTTGGGATAGACATTTATTTAATTCATCTTTTAATTATGGTGGGCAAATGCCAGTAAAATCAGATCAGATACTAAATATCAGACACACATATCTATTTGGAAACGCCATTAGAATTTTTTTATTATTCTAGGCAACAATGGTGAATTAAATTCAGCCTCTGCAATCAAAGAAGGTTTAGTCATATCTGTGTAGGTAAAACCAATAGGCTATCCACTATCTCTGCAGGTGCAAAAGGATTCACAGTGCAGACAGGAAAAAAAGCCATAGGTTTTAATGATTGATCTCCCTGTAAACAAACTGGAAAATAAAGCTACTGTAGTGACCCCAGGATTTCCACCTATAGACATTTTATAAATATTTAGTGATACCTAAAATGTATTTTGAACATGTGTTTATTATAATATACTATACTAAAATGAAAAACAGAATAAACTCCAATTACTTCCTAAACATTTTGCCGATAAATCTGGAAGATGTTAAAAATATTTTAGGAATAATTGAAACATTTCACACATACAGCATTGATGCAGCATTCTTTTTTATATCTAAACCATCTGTGCGCTACCCAGCGCTTGTCAGATGGGCACTGTGAAAGAAGCCCACTGATTTGCTGGGAATTGCTCTGGCTGAGAAAGCATTTGACCAGTATAACCACACAGGTCACGATTTATTAGCCAAGGCAGCACATCACAGCACACAGGCAGGTATCCAACATGAAACTCGCCTCAGAAAGCTGCAACCCCTACTGTTTTCCCCTGGAACCTAATCCAGAAAACATGACTTGAGGGAGGGTCCAGCAGAAGAGTTGCATGATCTTCTGCTGTTTCATGGAAACGCTTTTGGAAGCTATTTTCTGGGGTAATCCATCATGAAACAATCATGGAATAAATATGTCTTATATAAAAGGTCTTGATCCTTTAACTATTCCACCCTTGGCTCCTCTATCCACTCCAGTGGCCACTACAACAGTGGTCCTACTTCTGCCTTACACAGACAGAATATAACCTTCCCATTCCCAGTCCCCATCTCTGTACTTCCGATGATCATATTAGCCTTTTTAACCACAAAATTATATTAAGAATTCATGGACAGTAGATTATTCGCGACCATTCCCAGAGTCCTTTTCATGCTTCCCATGATGCAGTGCCCCATCCTGTAAACATAGTTTATACATTTTAGTTTCTAAATATGAACCTGTATTTGGCTGTGTTTTGTTGAACCCAGCTTATGAAGTGAGCCAGATCACCTTCACGCACAAGAGTACTGTCATCTTTACTGCTTCCCAGCCTGTGTCGTCTGAAAAATGTATTAGTAATAGTTTATGTGGCGTTTGTGATTTAAATACAGATCGTGCTGGGTGGAAAGGAAAAAGGGGTGGTTTTCCTTCCAGAAAGTCTCCACCCATTGAAAATTGCCCATAAAATGTCTATATTGAAATCTGGTAGATGCTTTTAAAAATGCTATTTTTTTAAATTTTACAATTAGATGACCAATTTATCAGATTTCCAATCTTGAAATGTTTTTTCTATGAATGAATCAAGTTGATTTGTGAGTTCCAGTTTCCCTGAAGTCATAGTAATTGGCACAGATTTTTACTTCTACCTTCAGTATCAGCCGTTTCCTATGTGCCACTCCCAAATGAAAGCTAGGCAAACCAGCTTACAATTATTTGGGTCATCCCTCTCAGTCTTCTTGAGTACAGGCACATCATTCACTACCTGCCTAGAGAAAGAATAAGTTCCTTAGCTGCTGCCTTAAGAAATCTTGGGGACATTTAATCCAGCCTTGCTGACTCAAACAGACCTGAGCTGACTTGCATTCCCCCAATTTACTGTTAGACCAGAAAACATTTCATCAGCATCATATGATACTCATACTTCCTCCAGCTTTGACCCACCAGAACAGAAATACTTATTGAATGCATCTGTCTCATAATATCTCATTACTAGGAGTTTAACCATCAACATTTAGTAATGGACTCACAGAAGTTCCTTTCATTCCTCATGTATATTCGTAGAAGACATTTCTTGTCTTACATGGGGTTTACCCTCTTTTTCCCTATGCAAGGTATGGGGTTGGTACAGCCTGAGGTGATTAAAAGCTCAGGTTGGGCAGGGAAGGCTCTGAGAAGGTATATGAACCAGGTTTGGGAAAAACCACGCAAACACCTGGGAGCTCCTTCCACGGGGAATCTTCTAGAGGAGATTTTGGACAGAGCTGTCTTACAATGTCAGGAGCTGATGCCAACTGTAAGGCTCTTGTAACAAACTTTTTAAAATACCTTTTTTCTTCCTTGTGAGCTGACCAAGTACTTTCACACCTGATCATACTACCTGATCTGGGGCACAAGGCTTTCTGTGCTCCCATGAGGCTGCTGCTTGGGGTGGTGAAGTCCCGACATCAGCAGAAGAATGATGATGCAAAAGAACGCCATTGCCTTAGAAAGGAAGAGCAGGACAGAGCATCACTTCATCTCATCTGACCTCTTCTGCTCAACAGATCATGAGGTCTCACCCAGACAGGCCATCTCAGCTCCAGCCAGGAGAGGCATTCCCTTCGCTGCTGGCCCCTGCCAAGCTCTTGGTCCTAGCCAGGTGGTACAGCAGCCCCCAGGGAGCAGTTAGGAAAGCCGGGGATTTGTCGGCTGTCGTTAGGCCACGGAGCTCAAGCCACAGCTGGAGCAGAGGGAGGAGGACCGGGAACAGCTCTGTGAGGCTCACAGGGATGGAAGAGACTGCATGAGATTCAACAAGGCCAAGTGCCGGGTCCTGCACTTCGGCCACAACAACCCCATGCAGCGCTACAGGCTCTTTAATGATTCTATGATTCTATGATCACATGATTCTAAGAGTGCCAGGGCACGAACAGCACTTGCCTCAAACTTGAGACTTCCCAGTGCTGGGCACCACGGCACCTCGTGTGTGTTCATGGGGCATATTGCATGGCCGGGCAGAGCTATGGCACGTCGCTCTGGATGAACCCTAGCAGCGGTGTTAGTGTGGTACACCTCGTAGTCTGCACAAACCTCCCGTAAAGCAGCTTTTTCGAGCAACCTTGGGTCTCTCTGTGGTGCGGTGCAGGCAGATGCAGGTGCAGGATTGCCGGCACAGAGCGCTTGGTGTGACGGGTTTTTCCCTGTTTTTGGTGGCAGTGCCTCTGCAGCCACCCCTTCTGCTGGAGCCCCACCGGGACCTTCTCAGCAACCCAGTGACGAATCACCTTCCTGGGTCAGGATCCACGTACAGGACTGAGCTGGAAGAGATAAAATATACCCAAATCCACCCATCTGGTGCTCACTGCAGGACCTCTGCCAGCATGGAGCTCCACTGGGATCCAGGCCTTACATGTTATATTTTCTGCAGATATTCTTACAATTAAAAACAGGACTACAAAGGAATCTGGGAGGGAGCTCTTGGCAGCATGTTGAAAGCCCCTGAATAATTTTTTAAAAGAAGATTAATGTAACTGTTGCTGGTACCTCTAGGGAAAAGAACAGCTCCGTTTTGCAGCAGGCTGTAATTTGTAAATTGAATCTAATATTGCCGCATAAATAATACTGCAGAGATTAAATCTGGGGAAAGGTGTGAAATGAGAGAGCTACAGCATCTAAGAAGCGAAAGCAGCAAATACTTTTACAGTCACTGAGGAGCAGAATATATTAACAAACATTTCTATTGTTCAAGTCAGCTCTCTGCTAAATGAGAATAACATGCACTTTATATCACAGGGAAAGTGCCAAATATTTCAAATTTTTTTCTATTTCCTCGGAGCTAGCCTCTTCGGTCTCCATGTTGCAGTCTTGTGTTATTGTTCCAAGAAAACTTTTGTGTCCTCAATGTATTCTCTATAAACTGTGAAAACTCCAACTTAATATGAAAGATTTATATTTTTCCTGGATGGGAGTGAGGACGTGAAGCTACCAGAATGCATTATGCGCATAAAAACATTACTGTCTCTTAAAAAAATTAGCTAAATGTAAAAAAGTTCTATTTTTGACCTTTCGTCCCTTGACACCGTGTGACGTCCAGCAGCCTCTGCACAGGCCTGGTCCCAGAGTGTGCGGGTTTATTGGTATTTAGGGCACACTCTTGTAACACATTACTCACTAAAAGTAGTTATGTCTACTAGAACTTATAACTAGTAGAGGAAAAATAGCCCCCCCATGTGCTGTTAAAGTGGTTAAAAGAGTCATTTTCCGAGCTATTAGCTCAAATTTTGTCAAAGGAAACATTTCACAGGCAAGTATTCCTTAGCGTCATCCTATGGTCTATAGTTTCTCTTTTCCCTTGCTGTGTATCAATCGCCTATGTTCTCATACCTCAAGGCAAATTTCTCCTTCAGCTCAACAGGGTAGCAGCTGGGCCGTCTCCCTTCCTTTAAACTACGATAAAGTCCAATACCCTGCTCTGGTTCAACCCACTCAATGCCCATTGAAGAGAGGAAGGACATCCTTATTGGCTGTGGAGTGACCAGAGGTAGTTTTTCAGCCCCGGCATGGACACTATCTTGACTACCAGAGTATCCTGTCACTGGGAGTTGAGTGTGTAGCGGAAGATGAGTTGAATATTGTAACCTTTGTGCTGTTGAGCCAAACAGACCATCTGCATTCAATAACATCACAAAAAGTCCAAATTTTTCATAGCTCTTTGCCTTGTTTTGGGCAGCTGCAACATTCTGGTTGCACTTTTTACTCCTGTCAGGGTATTTGTCAATACATCGCACCTTAGGTTTTCTGATTAGAAATGCGTGTGTGGTGTCATCCTCAAAAAACTCAAATTCAATAAAAATTTAGATGCCATTTTCTACTGATATTTCTGGAGTTTCCTGAAACCTGTGAAAAGTTTGAAAATTTCCAACGTGGAACAGAATATTTCTACAATTTCAGGAGATGACTATACTTTTTTTTTTTAGGGCTGAATGACAAACACTTTACAAGCCACCCAAACAGCTGCCAGTGTTTATTGCAGTATGGGTATTATGATGGGTATTATCAGAAAGGAGAGAGAGACTTTGTAAACATACGTACTATTAACACCTCAGAGGATGTCCAATCTTCTGTCCAATCTGCTGCAACATAAATTTCACAATGAAAGAACCTGCAAAGTGTTAAAACAGTTATATACAATACTGCAAACATTGGTACTGAAAACAATCAAACCACCAACAACCCTTTGAATCTGATGCGCTCTAGAAGCTGTTTTCTTGCAAAATTTCTGCTACTTCTTGTGAACATCTTGAATTTTATCACTTTTTTGAAGATGAAAACAAAACCCACATGGTACTTGGGCAACAAGCCATTTCTTTCTGGATTTTCGAAATGCTTGAAGTCCCATAACTTACAAACATGAGAACAGCTGTAGTGGGTGAGACGAAGGGCCTGTCCAGCCCAGTATCCTACCTCCAATAGTGTGAGAAGACCAGAGGGGAAGAGCAAATGAGCAAAGCAAACACATGTGATACTTCTCCTTGTCTCGCAGCCGCTCACCACCTGCGACACAAATATTTCTCAAGGCAGATGTACAGATGTAATTTTTATGAATTTTGTATCCCTTGATGAATTATCCTCCAAAACACAAACTGCTTGTGGGTTGGTTTGTTTTTTCATGGAGTCTGACCACGTCGATCTATCGAAAAGGTAGGAAGGAGAATAAAACATTGCACAGGATGGGAAGGGACCCCTGAGTCCAGGTCCCCCAGTTGTGAATGACTATGGAAGAATTGCCCAGTTTCTTGTTCAAGATGAGGTGACCTTTTCAGAGACTGTAATAGCAATATGCAGGCCATGGTTACTTCAGGCGCACTCTTGTGATACTTTTTCGTGTACCCCATCCTTCTCCACTCCTCACCAGACTCTGTGTTAGTACTGCATAGTTTTACCTCAAACTTTAATAAACAAGGGCTAACTAAACAGTTTTTTTTCTGAGTTTTGGGGTGGGCAAGAACAGCCTAGTGGACAAGCCATGTCTTGTTAGTCCGCTGTTGGTGTGCCCTTGGTATCCAAGGAATACCAGCCCCTGGTGCTCAGAGGGCCAAGGCATCTGATGAAGTCCGTCCATCCGTCCATCCATCCATCCATCTACCCACCCACCCACCCCTTCTGTGCCCCCCAGAAAGAAAGCCTGGGAGATGGCATGCCTCCATCAGCTGTGGTGGGGAAAGCAAACCTGTTCCCCTCAGTATGGTACCTCCTGGTTTTTAGAGCTAGTGGGGATTGGAGTGTGGGGTTAGCTTGTCATTGTATGTCCTTTTCCCAAGGTTAGCAGTGAGAGGCATTTGGAGGCATCTGTTTTTCGCCAGCGTGGGTTTGCCTGTTCTAAGTGGTCCTTAGATAGTCCTCCTGGGGGACAGTGTCATAATTATCCCTGGGCATCTAGACGGGGTCTGTCTGTCATCTAGCCTTGCTGATCAAATCACACCATGTGCCTGAGAGGTGAATATTCATTAAAGACCCCATTCTCACTTTCTCAGTGCAGAATCACTCTTCCTCTCCCCGCCTCCTGAAAAGAAAAAGGAAAAAAAAAGGAGAGAAGAAAGCCGTGAAAATTCAAAGTTCATCTAAACCTATCAACATGTGCATAACGTATGTCTGTGCCTATTAATCACTGCTGGGGAAACACAAAGCCACAATGCCATTATGGAAAAGACAACAGATCATTCCAAAGCCATATGGCCACCACCATTGATCCTCACATCCAGGAATCAATGAATGATCTTGACTGGTAAGAATGTAGAACGAGAGCCAATATTATAACTTCACTGCTTCTACAGACTGTGAGGAAATACACTTGGAGAGTAATGCAAAACTGCAACAAAGGGCACATAGATGTGCTATCAGTATTTGCTATCAAAGGATCTTATCATGTGGCATGATGTGCTTTAAGAGTGATTACAGCAACTTAGAAAAAAATTGCATTACCCCATTTGTTTCTTAATAAATCAGTTTTTTAACTGAATCCTGAGTGAGTTGGAACCTAAGTTACATGAACAATCCTCCAAATCCTTGTAGTAGTATGTGATCCCATGTATTTGGGTAGGAATACATGTATATAATGGCATTTGTTAAAAAAATCATTGTCATCAACGTCATCTCAAGACTGTTTATGGTAAATGTACTGAATATCACAACTGGATGCAGGACTTGGCATCTACATTTTGGGCCCTTCATCGGTGCAGAAACCAGATTGGGAATTTCCAGCTAGCATAACAGGCTCTAAACGTCTTAAACCATTTTTATAAGCTGTGTTAGAAAGTAGGTGGTCTCTGACATGGTCTTTAAATGCAATGGGCCAGATACTCAGCTGGTATTAATTGTCACTCCTTTGTCTTTGAGAGCACCATGCCAATTTAACCCAGTGTAGGATCTGGCTCAATGTGGTCCTTTCCACACTGTCTGCTTAATCTGTTTAAATCCAAGTTAATCTAAAGTAGCTTTTGGTGTCATTTAAAACTACCTCAAGGAACAAACTTTTCTTTCCAAGGATGAAATGGCATCCAGAGACATTTCCTTATAAAATGGGCCTTCAAAAGCTGATCTCCCACACTACAGAAGTATGCAGCAGTCTTCAGTTCTTGGCTGGCATGGAAAGAGAGTCTAAATTTGAATTGCTCAGTTCACCATCCCAGACCTCAAGAAAATTTGGATCTGTCCTGCAATTTTGTGTAATCTTCAGTTTCAAAGTTTATATAAATAGATAGGAGAATGTCTCATTACAAGCCACTGTTAACCTCTTAGGGCAAGATTTACAGTGAGAATGAAATGCAGCGGTAACACACCTCCCCCTTTTGTGACATTTGTGGGCTCTCTCTGGGCTGCAGAGAAATGTCACTCCCCTATCAGTTTTCACCATATGCAATATTCCCATGGGGTTGGCACCTACATCTTTTTCCTGCAGAAAGCCTATAGGCTTTGTTAATTTCTCTGGCCTGTTTAGTTCAAGCTACTGCTTTCCCTAGCAACCAAGCTCAGCGTCTTTTTCAGAGCTGAATGAGGAGCCACCAAACATGTTTCTCTTTCCTCAGTGTTTTACTGGTTGGCACAGCCACCTGTGAGACATGGGTTCAAATGTCTACCACTCATGGGAGTGTGCTCCAGGCCATGAAGTGTTAAGGAGGGAGATGCTCAGCTGCCTCACCCATATGTTAAAACAGTGAACATAGTTTCAGTCTGGGATTTTGCCAGTCCTGCCTGAGGGTTATCACAGGCCAGAGATGACTCCCAGAAGGCAAGGCAGCTGCAGCCACCCTTTTTTGGGAGAGAAGGTAGTGAAGCTGCATGGACTTGATCCTTGCAGTAACTATTGGCCTCAGGATCAGAAAAGAGTCTCTGACATATTTTATATATTAGGGTAGATGCAGCCCCTCATTTTCTCATATTAGAGGCATTTTACTTCACATAAAATGTTGAAATAGTCAGTGGAGTGGTGTCTGAAGGCAAGTGTTTCCTCCCCACTCAGCTGCAGTGAGGGGAGGTGGTGCCCAAACGCTGACCTGCTGAATTGTACCCGGGCATCCTGCTCCCAGGTCCTGACATAGGAACACCCTGGTGAAGCTGAAGCAGGGCTGAGGAATAGCTCCCGGGACTATTTCTAGGGACTGCTTGTTCAGGACATCCTTGGGGGAGAGTTTGGAGGATGGGGTGTAAAACCCAGTTTCCAAACACTAGTCATGTAACAGAAGAAACTTGTGATCCTGTGGAGTCAGGAGGAGGTTCCTTGAATGCCAGTGCTGCCTAAATATTAGACATGGATCCTCAGTGTCTATTTCGGGGCTGTCCATGCTCCATTCAGCTCTAAATGAGCTTGTGCTGCACAGAGCCTTGCAGAGTGTCGCAGTGCCGCACAGAGAAACCTGCTCAGGTCCCAGTGCAGCACACTCGCAGAGACATCCCAGATGTGTTAGCCCGGGCAGGGCACGCGCAGCTATGGCCACGCTGCTTCCTGATCTGGAAAGATGGCAGTCCACATTCATGCTGCTGATGCAGCCTGCAAGTGCCCAAATGCCAAAGCTGGGTAAGACCGTTGCTGCCAGGTGCATGTGCGGGGAGTACTCTGCACCATGCAGTTAAGCTGGGCTGTCTCTGTATCCCAGATGCAGGAACTATGCATGTGCATCCCTTTGGCTGACTATCAGGCAAGAATGCATGAAAATTAAACAAATTACTGGTTATTACAAGAAACATATTTCACTAATTGGCTTCTGAGGGCAACATTTTATTGGGCAACAACTATCAATAGGCAAAGTGTGGCACTTGTTTAATATTAGAACTTTATTCTAGCCTAAGGGAAAGGAAAGACTAAAGGATCAAGGAGACAAATGAAAAACAAACACGGAAAGCTGCAAAGTTAAAAACACCGAGGGGAGGAAGCCACAAGGGAACGGGATTAGATTTCAGAGTCTCCATAAGCGAGCACAAGGATCTTTCTTGTAAATTAATTCCACACTTAATTTTTGGAATTCTTTCTTACTTTTCCAGACTCCAGCCAAAACTAAGTCAGATGAAATGTTATAAGAGATTGGCATCCTGGGATGTAGTGGTAAACTAGTTTACTTTCACAGTTTCCTTTCATATGTAGATTAAGCACTGAATTTTCTTTTGTCATTGCTTGCAAAGATCTAAGTTTCCTTCCTAAGGCATCATCTTTTATTAATCAGCTTATCCACAACAGAGTCCAAAGAGACTGGAAATGGCTTCAGTCAGATGTTGATAAATGTCTTAAGTTTCTTATAAACTAAATCAAGGCCAGCCATGTTTTATTAATAAGCTAACCTTCAAACATACTTTGCCCTCTGTATACTGTATCACACTTTATATGCCATCCTGTTTACACTGCTTGTCCCAATTTTATTCAAGGCTGTTAACATCCCGTACTTAAAAAGGCAAACCCCAATGTATATGTATAATGCTGTCATAAAGGGTAAAAGTTATCATCTGCAAAAGTACATGCTACATACCAGGTGTGGTAAGAATTTGGAAAGACTTATTCCTTTATTGTTACATCTCCTTTCCTTTAATTTTATTATTCTTTTTTTATACCTGTTGCTGGCTAAACGTATTTAACCAGCATGCAGTTTAGCTGATACTATCACCTTGCCATGGAAAACAGACTTCTGTCATGTCCCTGAAGCTTTCCCCCCTCTCCAGCAGCAGTGCTGTGCAGCGGATGCTGGGATCACACTATCCCACTTCTAAGAGCCTGTTCTCAGCCAAGACAGACTAGAAAACCCTGGGCCATTCCAGACCAGAAGAAAGACAACATTCAGTCTCTTTGGGCCCCAAATCCTTCAGCTGTTGCCAAGCACGAAGTGGACACTTGAACATGCATTTTTGGTTTTATAGATCGTTAACATCCTTCATATAAATTATAAGCATTTAGAGTAATGCTTCCATAAAAGAACCGCATGGATCCACGAATGACTGGGTGAGCCCTGTGACCAGCATGATCTGTGAAACCGGAGGATCTGTATAGTATTTCTGATGGAAAATTTGATGATGGGGACAGATGGCAGCCCAAGGAAAATGTTTGGGGAGGTGGGGAGAGGATGGACAGTGGCCTCTGGCTTAAAGTGTTAGGGAAATGTTGGTCCGAATGTCTCCCAGTGACCAGAACTGTGAATGTGATCAGTGATATTATCACCTCCAAAAAAGCTTAAATTATTTTAGAAGAGGGAGGAAACAAAAACCCCTCCAAACAGCTTTTGACAACTCATTTTTTTAACCTATCCCTAGAGGTTAGCATTTTAAAGGCATGACAACATTACTGAAAGAAGCGTTACTGCAATTATGGGAAAATGGCTGGTTAAAGGTGTCCTGCAATATGCCTTACAGCATGACATCTATACGGGGTCGTTGTGCTCCTCAAGTTCAAGCATAGAATGTTTTGCAGGATCAGCCCTTACTAGAAAGCAGATGACACAGAGAACATGTTTTCAAGAGGTACGTTTTCTTTGTGGGGGTGTTTTATGGAATTTTAGGCTTCTACAAGCTGATTTTTCAGAGATGCTGAGCATTTTAGCTTTCATTAAAATATTTTAGGGGCTGAGAGAGCTCATAATTTTGAAAAAGAAAAATCCAGTACCTTGGGCAAAATCCTGGCTGTACTGTCATTGATTACAATTTTATCATTGACTTAAAAAATAAAAGGCAAGTTTTTCGTTTTTTTTTAAATCATTGATAAATTTTGCACTATCTCCACTAAAGTCAGAAATTAACTTTATATATGTAAAACAAAGCACCAAGAAAAAAGCATGTACAGTCAGAGGCCCTTCTCACAAATATGGCTCTGGGATATGCAGCTGAGAACAGGATGTTCACACAGGCACAAAATCCCAAGTAACATGTATCATGAAACACTTCCCATTAGGTCAGATTTATAGTGCTGCTTCATTAAAATGCAAAGCGTTGCACTCAGACTTCAACTTTCAAATGAAATGTTCTGAAAAATGTACTTTTGTGGCTGAAATAGCATGAAGCCCTGTCCTGTCTTCTCCTCTCCCCTCCCAAGTTTCTTACAAAATCTTCCTATGGGAAAAGTCATGAGAAGATAAGCAGAATTCAAGCGGAGGAGCTTGAAACACAGCAAATAATTTATCTCAGTGAAAGGGGTATCCATGAGAGATCTGAAAAGACCATTGGATAATTAAAGTGACACATGATTGGAAAACTATTTCTGACTGTGTCAATTAGGCATCTGTTAAACGTTTTAACAGAAACTAATGAAACTGTGGAGAAAAGAGAAAAAAAATCAGAAAGATGTCTCCAATTCACTAGATCTATTGTTTCATAAATGTATTTTCCATTGTATCTCAGTGTGCTAAAACACTTTAAACGTCTTGCTCTCATCAGGTTCTTGCATAAAGGATTCCCTCTGCTCTTTAGGTGCTTTCTGACAAGTGCAAGATTCCTCTTTGCTGACCAGCCTCAAATCTCACTGAAGCTAATGGGAAATCAGGAAGGTCCTTCGCCACGCAGGTTTGGGCCCAGAGGCACAAATGAAAATAGTTTCACTGTCTTTATCGTGTCCAAGAGATGAAAGGAGAAATTTCGGTGGCGCTTAGCGCTAGCCTTGTAGGCTCTGTATTCTGGGCCTTTTTCAGGACACAGAAATCCCACATGCCAATTCCTCTTATTTTTATTGTAGCTGATGAAAGTTCCCGGCATGGGGAATCATGAGAGTCTAACTGCCACAATTCCCTCCCAAAAACCCATCCTCTAAAAAGCCAGTTTTCCCTCCAGAAAGAACAATCTACACAGTTCATGACT
>NW_008825615.1:1890398-1905743 GCF_000699105.1 Pygoscelis adeliae
TCCTGTATGTTCTTCATACAAAGTTGTAGCATTACCTCCTGCCAGTCTGGTCTGCAGCGCTAACTACATTTCACTGAGGGTTAAAAAAGAAAAACTTTTTTTTTTAAATAAAAAAATCTTTTTTTGAAAAAAGATGTCCTTCTCCTTGAAAAGCAAGTGAGCTGCAAGATTGAATAGCTACCTGATCCATGAAAACAGGGACATGCACTGTCAGTGGGTGCACTAAAGCTTGACATGCCTTACTTTTTAAAATCAGTAATTTATTTTCCTATCAGCTATATTTAAGTGTGGCAGCAGGCAGTCAGAAGCCCACTTGAGCTGAAGAAATTTCTTACGTTAAAGCCATCAAAAATCTCTTAGTCATCCCAGTGGCATCAATAGAAAAGTTAGGACCATTCCTACCCTAGCAAAATAAACAAGGTAGGACACAGGCACGGGCTTTCAGCATGGGCCAGCTATCATTCTCCCAAGCCATTCCCAAGCACAGCTCAAATAAAGTAAAAAGAGCTTTTTTCTTTAATTCCTGGGGATGTCTTCAGAGAGGATGTTCACTGCAGTTTGTATTTCTCATTCTGTGGGATTGGCTGAAAAATCCCAGCTGTACATCTTCAGCATAGTTATCTTGGAAGACCAATTGCTCTTAATGGTTGAACTACTCTTCCTGCTCCCTGCAGGGTGTAGGGACAGGGAAGGAACGCCCTAAACCCCGACCACCACCTCTACCCCGGGAGTCATTCAAACTCTGCTGTAGCAGCAGCACGCACACACAGTGCTCAAAATGGGCTATTGCATGGTCTCCTGCTGCATCGCCACTTCACACAGACACACCAGCAAAGCGTTCGGCTTTGGTGCAGTGACGGCACTGGGGCTTTATTGCCGTCCTCTCCGCCTTGGCCAGTGCAGAAGTGCAAGCCTCGGAGAGCTCCTGTGCAGCAAGCAGCGAGCGAGCAGCTCCTGCCTGCGCCGCCTTTATGTTGCAGATGTTGGGCCAAGCGTAAAAGCTCCAGCTGCTGGCTCTGAAGGCGTAACCCTAATCCCATGCCAGAGAGTGACTGCAGGGCCCGGAGAGCGGCGAGCAGCACACCAGGCAGTTGAGAGGTTGTGTGTGTGTGCGTGCGCGTGAGCGTGTGTGTGTTTTGAAAAGCATTAAAATGGCTGGCTGTTGGCGGGAAAATGACTTGTTTAATTGCTCAGTGGAGGCCTGGCCCACCTATAGTGAGACTGAAGCAGTGTATAATCACGGAGAGTGTAACTGATGGGAAAAATGTGCCGGTTTTACTGAGTGTAATAGATGCTAAAAGGTATAACCTGCTGTGTAGTTTAACAGCTCCTATTAAAACCCCAGACAAAGCATTTGCTGGGATTGTGGAAATTCTACAAAATTGCCTGTCCCAAAAGCCACTGGAGAACACGGAGCATTTCTCTTTCTATAAACCGAATCATAAAAATAAAAAATAGAAAAAGCAATTTCTGAATATGTGGCTGGATTAATGAAATTAACAGAGCGCTGCTAGTTTAAAAGAGTTTAATGATGCTCTAAGGGAAATCCAAAATGAAGGCATTCGAAAACCAGCGACTGAATGAAGCTGACTTGATCCCTTCTGTGCTACAAATTGCTCCAGCGATGAAGACAACTGCTAAAATGCCAGGGAACTCCAAAAACATCTGGTAATCTTTACAACAGATAAACTGGTGGTGAGGCAGACAGCACAGGCGGCACTTGGACTATGCTTTTTTTCCCTCTTCTTGTGGTAAATAATCTTCAAAGCATGTTCAAACACAAGCAAAACACTGAAAAAAAAAAGGACACAAAAAAGAACAACTGCCTTCTCACAAGGGGAAGAGTGAAGGACCTGGAGTCCTTGGAGAACACTGCAGCAGCTCTACACTCAATTAAGCAGCGTTTGGACTTCTTTACAATTAAAGGAATAAGACTTAATACAAAGCTTATTTCACAGTCTGCTGCTTGTAACTGCAATAAGACCATCAGGGACTGCTCAGAAGTGTATCTGGATGTGACTTCAGCACTGCTAAAACACGTACAGAGGAAATCCTTGCTGCATTGACTGTTGCTACAGTGAATGTAAAAAAATTGCAGAATATGCTAAATACCTGAGAAATGAGAGGGTAACATCCATCTCTGCAAGTGGGTCTATGGCTTGGTACTGCAGGAGCCACTGTTCTCATAGAGATAGAGCAGCCCATCGGGGTGCCCTGCTCTGAGGATCCCCCCTGCAGGCATCAGTCCTGGCCCTGGGACAAGGCTGCACCTCCCTCAGGCGGTGCAGGCAGTGCAGGCAGCCCGAGCTAGGCAGATTGCCCCCATCCGCTGCTCCCAGTGAGGCAAGAGCTTGCAGCTCCTGCAGATGAAGGATGACAGAGAGGAGGCATTTTCAACATGCAGAAGGATCGCAACGAGAAGTTGATGACCACTGCAACAGAAATCCGGCAGAATTTAATAATACAGATGTTATGTTTGTGCATTGCGGTGGTGAAAGAATCCATGCTAGCCGGATGCAAAAAAAAATAAAAAATCCAGGGTAAGCGGCTAATGGACAGATGAACAGAAAATTTTGACCGTAATCAGTCAGTTACGGGATGACTGAGTAGCTTGTGGCTGTGAGAAGACCAAACGTGTCCGGAGGGTCTACTACAGCGGCATTTTGAATATCCCATTAAGTGCTGGTGCTAACAAGCGAGGAAGGCCCTGGCAGACCCACCAAGGCTACTGATCTGGGCTGCCGACGGCTGCTTTTAACAGAGCTCTAAGGCTCCAGTGAACTGACAGCTTTTCTCCAGTTACCCTTCTGAAACCAAGTGCCTCAGCTGCTCTCAGAAATTTCAGATGACTCAGACTCAGACCATTTGGGTCAATCTCTCTGACATCACATTCATAATGAACCAACTCTCATTACTCAGCAGTAAGTCTGAAAGCGCATCCCCTTTGTATGAACCATTACTGAGGCAGTCAGTCCTTGTGATGGAAAAGCTGGATCCCGTCACTGTAGGAAAACGTGCTCTCCAGTCAGAGGAATTAAGTCTTCTACTTGTGCCTGCGGCTTTTCATGGTTTTGTGTGTACCCATCGCTTGAATATGCAAAGGGAGGGACTGTGCACCCCTCAGGTGCCTCAAAGTGCCTCAAATTGTAGCTTGGCTAGTAAGCAGCAGGAAACTAACTGAATTTATACCCTTCCTGACACCATCTACCCAAAGAACAAGTGTCCTCTTCAGTCCCTCTGATCTCTCCTGTTTTCTGCTGTTTCCACAGACAAAAAGCGAGTGATATCTGCCACGTCTCTTATGTTGTAGATGCTGAGTATTAAGTTTAATCAACCAGATCCTAGAAAGCTCTCTAATCTCAAAGGAGCCTTACAAAAAGCTCTTCCGTCAAAATCCGATTGCTCATAGAAAGTGCTGAGCTTTGGCCTAAATTAGAGCTTGCATGAATTTGGTTGTGAAACAAGATTTCACAGCCCTGATACACATTGTTATTACTATGAAGACATCAATGGATCCACTTCAGATAATTTCCAAGAATGACACCAGGCTGAACTTAAGCTCCCATATTTTCTCCTAGATGCCTGGAAGCCCTGACTCACTAAGCAATCATGTTCTTCAGTCCTTTATCTGTTTTCATTGTGGTTTTATCCCCACGTGCAGAAAACAGTCAACAGCACGTAACATTCTAGCCTCTTCTGTATTTGTACATTGGAGTGATATTCTTCCCTTTGTCTAAAGGTCAGATTACATTAGCAGTTCACATTCCTGGTTAAACATGCAGGCAGATGTTTTCTTCAGGGGGCAGATCATGTAGGAGGAGGCATCATTCTCTCCTCCGGTCTTCAGTCAAACTAGACTTGTCATCCTCAGCTGTGTAAATTTGCATCTTAACTGAATGGCATATGCTTCATTTCGGACTAACATTTCAATGAGCTTAAAACCATTTGAGGGTCTGTTATCTCTTTGCTTAAATCCTGGGACACTGAAATTAATGGCAGGTCTGCTGTGGACTTCAGGAAATGGTACTGGGACTCCTGCCTCCCCCTCATCCAAAATGTGGTTCAGTCATGAAAAATGGAAATACATTTCACTCTATTTAGCAAGGACACATTCTGAAATGCAATTTGGCACTGAGGAGATAAGTCTGGTTCATAAAACAGCTATGTATGCAGAAAAGAAATGACTTTTGCAAAGCCTCTGGCTTCTCTTTAATTAGACTAATAACCCAAGACTGTGACAGGTCTTCTGCAGAGCTGGAGGTCCTTGTGGACCCAGCCTCCAACTGCACATGTACGTTTGACTTCTACTAATTTTCTATTCTTTTCTGTGAAATTTGCATCCTCCAGCTTGAATTTTCAAGGTCCAGTTGGACATGTCAGGCCCTGTACGAGGAACTTATTAATGCAAGTGTTTCAGAGTTGGGAGACCATAGCATAAATGCAGCTTTCTGAAATATTTGCTTTTAATTCATGGCAAAGAGAAGTTTGAAATGATGAAAAAGAATGTAAATAAGGTAGTGCTCCCTCTAAATAATGCTCCCACAATGGCACAGGCTGTGAAAGCTGATTTTTTGAAGAATGGGGATGCAGGGTTCACCTATGCTGCTCTAGTAGGGGACTCCCTCGTGTCTAGGCTGAGTCGGGAGGTAGAGATTGTCTCTGGTACTGCCCCATCATCTCCTCACTGGGTGTTAGAAGAAGCCTTCACTCATAAGTGAAATTACCAACAGGGACTCCTGGTGGCTTCTTCTGGTCCAGTCACATGTGGCACAGTTGGCATATAACACTGCCACAGCAGACTGAGAGGAAGGTTGGGTTTGAGCCGGTGCGCTTAGAGTCAGACTGACTATACGTGTGGGTTGGGTTTTTGGGTGATATTGCAGGGCTACCTGTACTACCGTTTGCTAAGACTGTTGACGTATCCCGATAGAAGATCGTGTTTTCAGTTGCTAACAACTCTGCAAAACCGTGATTTGAATATTCCCAATGGTCATTTGTGGTTGGATGAATCTTTTAATAAGCAGATGAACGTTATGGCAAAAGAAAATGTATGGCCATATCCAAGACTGGACTAGGAAAAAAATAAACAGCTTTGCCTTTCTTGAAGAAATTTATGTCACCCTTTCTTTTAAAAAAGAAAGCTCAAGTACAACCGCACTGGAGGATGCAGCCCTCCTTATATGACCTTTCTACCAGGGACAGGTCTGCTCCTGTAAAAACCTGCCCAGACTAGTTAAGCTTTGGGAAAAAAATTGTTCCCATAGGCAGGAGCTTTTTACTGGATTGATTGGAAGAGTGCAACGCTGCTGAGCACGCTGACACCGCTCTCAGCCTGCACAGTCATTGCCACTCAGGTGATGAGCATGTCCCAGCTCAGCACCATTCCCGTGGCTCCTTCTGCGCTCCCTCAGCCTCCCTCCTCCAGGGAAGCCCTCCGGAAGAGGAGGAGGAAGCCCTCTGATCTGAACCTAGCACAGGACGAAAGCAAAGCCGGGTGGAAAGGAAAGAGCCACATTATGGCAGCAAGATGTTTCCTGTAGGATCACTGGCAAGTGGAAAGGAAATGTGGGACTACTTAGGCAACGAGGCATGGCCTGAGAGATGGAAACAAGGAAGGACGGATAGATCAGAAGAGGATTTAGGAGGGAGAATTGGATGTGGGCTGGAAAGGAAGTCATGGCTGGAAGGTGAAATCTGAGGAACAGATCCTGGGCTAGTTAGGTAACGAGGAGAAACTTCCCTTTCTCAGCTGCAGCTCTTTTCCCAGTCTCAGAGTCAATCTATCAAAAATTAGGGACTTGGAAAGAAGGTTATCCTGCAAAGGAAGAGATTGCAATCCTGTGGGGAAAAATGCTATGTGATCATGTAATTAAAGTCTTCATCATGATGCATATGCAAAAGTAGGCCAAAATTAAATTGTGCAGACAGTAAATATTATTTTTTAATTAAATTGTAGAAACATTTTATGACCTGATGATTTTTTTTTTTTTTATTTAAGGGGAAGAAAATTGTGGAAATATGTACAGCAGCCAAAACAATGAGATAGAGAACACTAATACTGGAAAATATTCAAGCAGTGTATTGAAGTGACAAGAAATTACCTCAAGAGAACCACAGGCTACCAGAATTTATTCCTCCTTCACTTGCAAGTTCATATGATTTTTGTTATATCTTTTTTTTTTTTTTTTTTCCTGGAAACTGATCAAATATCTATGGGGATAAATTTTTAGTCACAACACTGCATTTCAGTGACTAAATACTGCTGATGTCTCTCTTAATGACTCAGTTTTCTGTTATTTCAAGAGGAAGTATGTGTCTATTCCTTCACGATAAAGGAAGAAGCCTGAATTCTGCAGAAATTTCTCAAGTCTACAGAGTGCCATTACGTCCAGCCACAGACTAAACAAACACACCCAGCAACATATGGAATTAAGGGCTAAGGAGAAAGTCCACTTATATGAAAGGAACTGTTTCTTCAAATGCTTTGGATCAAGCCTCACATTTCTACTGGAAAAACCTTCACAGCCCATTGTATTAGGAATATGTAAAGTGAGGTTGTTGCTTCATGAACTCGCATGCTTTAAATTCACTGTAAATGCTGTATATCAGAGATAACTTTTGTCAACTTCAGACAACATTTCTTTGGCTGCCAAAGTGGAAAATGGACAAGCTTCCTGATTTCTAGAAAAGCCGGTCAGTTGGTCCACCATGGCAGACTCTGGAGGCAGCAGCTCAGCCCTGGCCTTGCTCTTCCCATGGAAATAAAAGGGACTTTTGTGGCTTTTACTTCAAGGAAAGAGAGCTACAATGATCCTGAGGGTCTGTAAGAATCGCACCCTCTGCCTTGCACTCCTGGAAGGGCTCAGTCCACACCGCCAAGGCTGTGCTTTCCCACTTCCTTGCAAATGCACCTCTTTATGACCGAACATTACATTTATTAGGTTCGTGGGGTTTCATATTCGGGGCCAAATTCTGTTTTGATTCACACTTTGTGCTTTTCCAGGAAGAAGCTCACCACCTGAGCTTGAGAAGCACCTGCCTCAGTGGGTGAGCTCCTCTAAGCAAGAAGCCCTGATCCCTCAGCAGGACGGAGCACCGGCCTGCAGCGCTCCCCGGGAACCAGCCGCTGGGAACCTCAGCGACTCATTTTTCTGTGATGGGGGTGTCAGTATTTGGCCAAGAATCTCTCTGTCCCAAAACAGTGCACTGTCAGATATAGCAATCTCATGGTTTTTATCTACAGCGCCATTATTTTCCCTTTCTTTGTGTTTGCACAGTGAATTAAGTTATTTTGGAGCAGAGCCAGCATGCTTCTCAGACTCTATCTGAATATATTCCCATAGACTTTTGTTGTAGTTTGAGGAAAAACTAGACCAAATCTGAAGCTTTTTACTCCTTTTATTATCAGTTTAAAGCACTCGGATAAATGAAGTTTAGAAATGTCAGTGGGAGTTTGGTTCTCCTGCCTACTGAGAGATTTTTAAAAAATTAATGTATTTTCTTTTAATTCATGGATTTGGCTTCTATCATCAAGCCCAAAAGTATGCACTCTCTTCCAAAATATGGCCTTTGCCTTGATTTTAATTCATGTGCTGGAGGATTAGAGGAATCAGACCTTTGTTTTACTATGTTTGATAGCATCTTTTGCATTGAAGCAAGCGGTGAGCCTCTGTGGGTGCAGGCACAGGAAGGGGGACCCTATACAGCTCCGTACACCTGAGCCAGGAGCGGCTGCTGCACTGGCTGTGGCAATGCCAGGCTCTGCCTCTGCACGTGGGCTGCTGCAGGAACAGTCCCTTCAAGCCTGAAGATCAGGTCCCTCATGGACCATTGAGAGACTTCAGCAGCATTTATGTCTGTTTCTTGTAAACGTACATTGCAAACATTATATGTCTTTTTTTGTGTTGCAGTTGATAGCTTTAGTGAGCAATTATTCTGTAAGAGAAGATGCTCTTTGAAGTCAGGGCTCGAGACCACAAATGGAGGATGTGCACCCAGCCACTCACAGGAAAATAGAGAGGCCCATTCTGCTGTGCCACCTTTAACAAACATGCAGCACTATTCAGGGCTTTTAAAAGAAAACAACACAGTTCCTCCTGCCACCCAGTAAAAAATGTACGTTTGCAATCGCGTCTTGTTTTGCATATGATTGGTAGCATACTTTTAAACTGCTGTAAGTAATAAAAATATATATGTGCAAGTTGACTATAAGAAATGCCAAAGTTTCACCTAATAAAATTTTGGTATGCCTCAATTTTCAAAGTAAATTTGATTTATTTGAGCCACCAGCCATCTGATGACAGCCTTGTTTTTTTTATATGAGTCATGTCCCAAGGGGTCTAGAATATGCCAATAGTGTACCTTGGATCAGATCCAGTGTCCGCAAACAGGTTTTCATTAGACTTTGATGCCAGTTGCATTGGGGAGCAGAGAGGCTGCTGAAAACCAGCTTTACTTTGGGATCGTTTCTTTCTTTTAGAAAAAATAACAAAGATCTTTTTTAGAGAAGCTTTACGCCTCCACATTGTAGGTGTATGGCAATATTTTAGGGAACAGTAATCTGTTATTGCAGGTGGTCATGCTTCAAGCACTTCCGTATTTTGAGAATAGATCAGACAAAGTGCAACAACTTTTATTGAAAAATTGCCGAATTTGTAAATTAGAAACACATTTTTCTGTGGCTAAGATTAAGTTAGCATGTATTACAGTCACTGGGACTTCTCTGAAGCACTAAGGGGAATATAATTACATAGATTATTCCACATATCCTGGGTTGGGACCATGGGCATACTACGGGCACCTCAATCACCCGGTTCTAGATCCGGGTGTTTAATATCTGTGGCGAAACCCTGGTGCCTTTGGACTGGAGGTCTTTGTCAGGCAATGCGTATGTCCCTTCCTCTCACTCCCCCCAGTGCCGGCATTGCTGTCTCCCAGTTGGCGGTGTGGGAAGGCAGCAGGAACTGGATTTCAGATTCTGGGAAGAGCCAGTGCTGCATATTGCTTTACTGCGGTCGCTGTAATAGATTCAGAGGTATCATATTCAGCCTAAAAATGGACCCGAGCCTGCCCTCCCCTTCCTGTAAAGTTACCACACTTAAAAATTTTGAATAGGACAGGAGGGTAAACGGCAGCAGAGGAAACTCTAAGAGACACTTGGAGATGCTGGTGGGTGCGTACTCCAGTCCAGTAAAATAAGGCCTTTGAGGCAGCCAGGTTTGCATTCATCATTGGTAATTCTGTATGAATACGTAGAGCCTTTGGCCTAGATCTCTCACTGATAACAGGCAAAATATATTAAAAAAAGAGGGCTTAATTGGCAGTCTTTTTCTTTCATAATCCTGGAGTGCTTTTGACCCTTCTTGTCTAAAGTTGTCATGGGAAAAAAAGCCTTGTGCTTCTTTAGCTGGACACCGCTGTTAACAAGTAGAGGGAATGGGGAGCGATCTGTCCTCCCCAGAGCACTGCTGGCCACACAGTGCCAGATGGCGGCAGGAGGGAGGGAGGGATGGAGGCAGGCTTGCGCCCCATGGGCTGCACCCCTACCAGGGAGGGCAGGGCAAGCCAGTGCTGTGCATGGCCATGCACCCGTGCCAGCTCCCACCATGCAAAATGCCATCCCTCCTCACTGTGCAGGCTCCCTGCTTCAGGTTTGAAGGCAGAATTACACTGATGCTGGAGATCCAGCATCCCTGTGGTGGAAAACTGCATCCCTTTCCCATGAAGAACAGCGCCCCTCCGATGCCGGAGGGTAGCCCTGCCACACCGCAACGTAGGCTTGGGGGGAGGCTGAACCCTTCTCAGCTGAGGGGTTTCACGCGGCTGCAAGTCTGACCCAACTGCAAGACTACAGGCACTTCTGGAGAGCCACCAGTTGCTCTTGAAACTTTCCCCCAGATAGCATTTTCTGAAGGCAGCACTGCACAGGGCAAGGAAGGAGGTGTGGGGCTGGCAGCTGCAGGGAGAGCTGAGCTCAGCTTCCCTGCGAGGCCATGAGCAAACGCTTTGGGCAGGAGTCGTCTACAAACCATTTGTCCCAGCGCCTCTGCCGTTGCTGGAGAGACACAGGCCTCCCCAGCGAGCGACTCCCTGTTCCCTCCTCTCCCTGCTGGATTCGGTACCTCCAGCTCTTACCCCCAGTGACAGGCGGCCCTGGAAATCATCGGTCTCCCCTCCTTGGGGAAGCACAGAAAGATGAATGTGTCACAGCCTGAGAGTCACATAGATGTGGGGTTGATGAAGGCCATACACATACATACTATAGACAAGAGCAAGAACCTCACAGTTTCCTCCTAGCAGCTCTCTAAAGACGCCCCTGCAACTGAGTTCAGTCCACAACAGTAGCTGAGCACCTCTTCCCACTGACTCCAACCAGACGTGAGGTGTCACACAGCTGCTCAGTTTGTGAAAGCCTGCCTAGTCTCTGGAATTTGTATTTTATGGTGCATAGTGCTGACGGTAGAGGGAAGATTGGAGCACTGAGCAACATATACTGAATACTTTTTGATGAGCTACATTATCTTCCAATGGAATAAATAACTCTCATAATGCAGGTTGCTGCCCAATACTCATTTCCTAATTTACAGATAGCATTACTACCTTGATATTAATTATCTGCTTCCTACTACTCCTTGGTTTCTAATTAATGAGCATCAATCCCTGCAGGTAAACAATGCACCCTCCCTCTCACTGGATGCAACTGAGCAGCCGCCCAGTATCAGGAGGCACTGGTTGTGTTGCTGTGATTGTCCTCCACCACGTGAGCCTTTTAATTTCTGCCTGTGTTCCTGCATGTGCTGCTTATGTTCCTCCTCAAATGACCTGGTTTCACACACTTGATGCTTGCAAACAGAATCCATGCAAATACCCCACGCCATGCAGTCATTAGTCATGCTTGGTTACACTTTTCAACAACTTCTCAGTGTGAACCCTGAAAAGGCCCTGCTCTGTTTCGCAATTTTTAAAGCTTGCAAGTGGTAGAGGTGAAGGACAGGTTTCTGGGGTGGGTTTATTTGGTTTTTTAATTCCGCTACATTTTTATGGGAAAGAAATATTTCAGTGAACTCATGGACACCTACAGAGTGCGACGTTTAATTCATTTTGATGTTCAGAATAAAAGAAATTGGGACGCCCAAGCTTTATTTTCATATACAAGGGTTTCCTTCCGGCTGTGGCAAAGGCCTTTGAAAACCAGCCCCAAGGAGATGCAAGAATTCCTCCTGGACGGACATGTTTCCCAAAATTTTTCTGCGCCTGGAAACTTTAACAGCATCTGCAAGGGGAGAGGGGCTAGGGTGTGAGTCTTACCAGATCAGCTTAGGAAAAACGTTGTTTCCAATAGCTAACTGAAGAAGCTATGCTCAAAACTGAGGTGAAGGCAGTGCCAGCTGCACCACCCATAATTTACACCGTGAGAGATTCTGGTCTCCTTACAACACACTAGACTTTCTTACATACTTGCAAAGAGAGTAGCAAAGGGACTAAGGCTAAACTGGTATAAATCAGTCATATAAACCCCAGAGAAGACTCAGTTCAAGTGCCCCTTGTGTGTAAACGTAAAGTACCCTCCAGAAGGAGGTCTCTCAGAGTGCCTGGAGCACATTTTGGGCCAGCTTACTCCTAGTTTGCACATTAGTAGATGTGATGCAAGTGGGCTTAAGACTATGCTTGAATGTGACCAAAGTTGATCTAATGCACAGCACACCACACGTTGCTTCTGAACATGATCCAGTCTCTGCCGGCAGAAGCTGTGCATGAAAAGCAGCTGCAGGCCCCAGTATTGGGCACACTGGATGTTGCAGCAACATTTGGCTCTAACGTGACGGAACATAAAAAAACCCCACATGTACACTGTGTGTGTATATATATATGGCATATGTTCCCATGCACAGTACTGCTTTTCTCAATTTATTGTCCCCTTTGTAGCAGAGGCAAACACTGTACCATCCGTGCAGCTGAAACCACCTTCCATCACCAGTCCCACTGGTGGCCCCGGGGCTGCCACCAGTGTTACTCCCCACGCAGCACTCCTTCCCTGCTCACTCAGACCCTGCCAGTTCTGGCTTTTTGTCCATTCCTCACTCTCAAGAAGGAACAGGGAAACTTGAGAAGGTTTCTTTGTCAGAAGCCATTTTCCTCCGTCCAGAACAGCTGCGCCATGAAATTATTTGCCCAGCTATTGCCACCTGGCTGCTGCCTCCTTCTGGTCCAGCTTGCCACAGCCACCTCCTCTGCTCCCAGTTCAGCTGATGAGTGGTTACAGCTCTGCTTCTGAAGTCAAATACCCATTACGCCTCTCAGCTTTGCACCCTTTCATTCTTGCAGCCTGGGCTCTGTAGAAATGGGGGAAGGAGGGGTGTTGATGTTTCTTAATCTTGAAACGTATTTCGCTGTGTATTAGGAATAATTTCAACTTTTTTTATAGATCTCAATATCAGCTAAAGTCCTTATGGTTTCTGTTGATAGCTTATTCTTTTTATTTTTATTCTTTTTTTTTTTTTTCAGTCAACATTGAAAGGTTTATGCTACCCGGGCATACCTGGCATACCTGGCAAAAGCCCTGCCTCCCTTTCCTAAGGTGAAACATGCACCTGTGAAATTTGTGCTTGCAGAGTTTGCTGGGATTTGTGTTGTACTCACAAACATTTTCTGCTCCATGCTCAGTGTATTCCAGAAACAAGTGTTAACACAAGGTCGGCTCACCAACTTGCTTTGCAACAAGACATATAACAGCCACAGGAAAGGATGGTATAAAACACATCGATGTAAGAAAAACTGGCCTGAAGAATAACTTAAAACTCTGATTTCCTTCTCCTGCCTAAACCAATGAGAATTATATATAATTTTAAAATCAATCAAACCCCAGAAGAAGAAAGGAAACCTTTCCCCCACATTGCTCTTCTGACTCTTTTTCCTCAAAACATAACAAACCCTTAGACAGGCAGGGAATGATTTATTGAGGGTGATGTTACTAGGAGAGTTACGAGGAGAAGCTGACAGACGTAGGTATGTTCAGCCTTAAGAAGAGAAGATGAAGGTAGTCTGCAACTACCTACTTGAGGACAGAAAGAAGGCAGAGACAGACTCGTCTCAGAAGTACACAGCAAAGGCTGAGAGGCAATGGGCACAAGTTGCAATATGGCAAATTCCCATTAGATATTAGGAGAATTTGCTCACACGGAGGGTGGTAAAACAGTGCAAAAGGTTGCCCAATATCTTCTTGAACAAACTCAAAACTCAGTGATCTGACTCTAAGCATCCTGATCCAACTTTGGAATTGGACCTAACCTCAAAGTTGTTCCTGCTTTGAGCAGGGGCTCGGACCAGATGATGTCCAGAAATTTCTTCCAGACTAAACTGTTCTATGACCCTATTACAACTGGGAGATTGTAGAAAAGTCATAAATGAAGCTCCATTTCTCTCATGAACATTTCAGTTGTTGTAAAGCTGGACACGGATTGAAACTCTTGGGTGCAAAGACAGCTCAAAGTTTTCTAGCAGCGTGAATGTCACTGGATTGTTATTGCCCTGTAGATAGGGGATTGTCCAGGCAAGAATCGACCACTTGAGTCAATGAAGTGATGTGGGGTGGGTGTGGGAAGGAAAAGGACTAGCCCTAGGACAGAGAAGCAGGAGGAGAGCTCTGGAGAATTAGCTCATAGTACTGCCTGCTGCCAGGGGAAGTGAAGGATGGGGAGTCAGAAAATTTACCTTCTCTTCCAGCGGTATTTACCTCCTTATATATACTCCCACGCAGCCAGCTTGGCTTTAAAGGGCTGTGGCATAGGCAACAGAGGCAGCAGAAGCAAGACTATTTATGACCTTCTGTCATGTTCAACCTGGAAGCAACAACAAGCTATTTTCTGTGCTTGAAACTGGCCCTCACTTATTTGATATTATTCTACACTACCTTTTTTTTCCAAAGGATGAATTGTCTATGAAGCTTTATCATCCTGTTAGGTGAAGATTTTATTGATTTATGAAACTCTTATTGGCATAGGTCTAATGTTGAGTGCCATTCTCCTTCCATTCTGGTATCAGCTTAGAAATGCAGAAGCGAAGAGGTGCTAGTAGCAGACTCCCTGGTGGACCTACTTCTGAAAGCCCTGTGCTTCCCTTTCCCCATGCTATTGTTCTGAAATAGACTGAATCGGGTGACATTCAAATGTGCTACAAACTCCATCTCTCCCTGTCCTAGTATTCAAGAAGGCAAGAGAACTGCAAAGGAGAGTACATGGCAGAAAAAAAGAAATTGCCATTTTTGCTGCCAGGACACCAGAGAAGGTGGAACTCAAGTGGATCTGGTACAATTGAGATAGTTATGCTGAGGCAAAAGAGAACATTTAGATATTCGTTTTCCTTGTAGAAGACTCCAGTGAAAGTTTTCAGACTTCACCACAGAACGTCATGCTAGTCCAATAAAAATCAACATTTTGAAAAAATATTAGATCTTCGATGTGGAAAGGCCCAACTTTCCAGAAAGGTGGAGTATCAAAATGGACCTCCTCTAAATCAATCAGGTAAGCTAGCCATAAACTGAAGTCCCTTGACTCAAGCCTCCAATGCCAGCTGATATTTTGTATTATTCAGAATGAGCCTCAGGGCATCGTGGACATAGCAATGATTTACTGATTTGACTCCAAGACACTAGTTCACTTGTGTTAAATTTCTCTGAAACAAAAGTAACTGGTTGCCCTAACTGTACTTTGTTTTCAATAAATGGGTATAAAAAGGGAGAAGTCTGAGCCTAGATCTAAGACATCTTGTTTATATGATAAAAACAATGTCTGTGGATTTGTGTTGGCCTGGAAACAAGCATTGACATGAGAACCTTTTCCCATACAACAACTTATTTATTTTGAGATTATTTTTAAACAACCACAGCATTCATTCTCTATCCAAGGATAAGAAAAAAATCACCCAAAAATTTTTTCTAGATGATGTCTGTCTTAGCAGTTTGTTACAGGGTATTTCTTAGAAAGAACTGATATTTATTTCCAGTAAATGTCCCACAGAAGGGAACAAACTGAGAATTTGGAAAACTAAGAGTAATTAATTCACCTTAACTTGATGAAAGTCTCAACATTTTTACTTTTAATTCATAGCTGTGTATTATCTCTACACCTATATCAATTTCTGATATTGCCGGCTTTCATGCAAGGCTCTTAAAACCCAGGCCCTTCCATAGCTGTGTTTCCTCCTATACACTCCCTTGTGAGATGGACAGGCCTATCAGAAAATGTTTTTTTTCTGTGTTCTACTTCTACTTTTACTTCTTGAATATGAGAAAAGAGGAAATACATTCTACCCTGCAACTGTTTGTGAGATGATTCTCCATTTTTTTCA
>NW_008825615.1:1905764-1913442 GCF_000699105.1 Pygoscelis adeliae
TCACTAATTATGTCTTTATGCATCAACTGATGGAAAGAAATCTTCAATCCGTGATCATAAATGCTAGCACAACAGAAAAAACATTCATTGGAGTGGTGCTAATGGGTGCAGAGGCAGGCCAGAATGGCTATGAAAAACAGTTAAATGTGGGAATAGACTAAAACCCAACCTCTGCCTTAAAGAAAAAGGTGAAGTTTTTATATGAGTTTGAAATACTCTATCTAGCAGCTCATTCTTTGAATAAACCTCCACTGGCCACTTTAAAGAGAAGGCCTTGGATTCTGGTCTTCAAACTCATATCATGGCTGAAGAAAACTGAGATGGAGTTTGAAGGACCTAATTTAGGTAGGAAACTCCCAGCAGGATAATATTACCCTTGTGCTTTCAGCCCCTGTTAAAGCATCTAGGATGCATGCACACAGTTAAAATTAGTTTTTCCATCCAATCTTGATTCAGGACATAAGTATTCTCTCCAAAGTCATATAGGAGGCTTTTGGGAGAGCCTTCACCCAACTCTAGCTGTATTTCCCAGCCAGCCTGTTTGACTTTCTAAGTCTATGGCCATAGCTTTCACCTTTGGGAAAGCCAGGACTCCTCAGACAAAACTTTCTTCTTTCTGAAGCAACTTTCTTCTTTCTCTTGATCTCTACAGCTGCCTCTTGTAAGAAAAATGTTTGACCAAAATAAAATAACTGGCATGGGTATAAAACTGCTGTCTGCTTTTTGTCTTGCTGCTCATGGGCATTTGAGCCTTTTTTATTTTCTGAAGTCAGACACTCCTCTTCACCTAGTACTTTGGCAGGAAGGCAGGCTTTTTCTCTAGTAGCACTGCTTTTAACGATGAACTTAGATCCCTCCATGATATGAACTTGGCAGTTGCTTCCCCTAGTAGTGCTCACCTTCTTGGCCATGCAGGAGTCAGAAATGGAGGAGAGCTCTTGTGCCACAGGATCCTTACGCATGTGTCCTCCTCTCAGCTCAAAAAAAGACCTACACTCAAGACCAGGGAGTGGAGCGCTTTCACCATGTCCTGTGAAGAGGACATAAGAGGTCAAATTTTGCATTATTACAGTGGTGAAATGCCACAGACCTCAGTAAAATAACTCTGAATTTGAATGTATACTTGTGCAACAGAGCTGGCCCATGACCTCCTCAACCAAAAATTGGCTGGTGACCCCTATCCCATCACCCAAACAAAACACATTAGGGGATGTAGTTCCTGGTTTTGCTTTGGGAATGAGAAGATAAAACACTTTCCTGTCACCATGGAAATATGCATTAAAACACAGTTAAAAGCTAACAAAATGAACAAAACTCAAATAGCTGAACTCAGGAGCCTTTACAGCATTTTTCAACATGACACATTTTTTTCTCCACTGATAGAACTGTGTAAATCTGATAAATAATGACCTAAATAATGTACACAGAAGTCACCGTTAATTTTTCCAAATTGCCACTGGAATTGGTTCAGACTGTCAGCATTTGTAATATTTGAACAAAGATTGTGGTCCACAGACTGTTGTACAACTGTTCACACCTGCTGTTTTGCTGCACAGAATTAGAAAACCACCTAGTGCAGCCCACAAACACGACTCTAGAAAGGGAGTCTGGGAAATGCTGAATGGAGTACAGTCTGTGGGGCCAAACGCTGCACTGGCCTGTGAGCCAGACTCTCAGGCTGCTCAGAACTCAGGGCAGGAGTTCCATCAGCCCAACAAAACCATCTCATCCTTGGAGGCACTTTCCTTCATTCATACTATACCTTTTTCTAGATGAATTGCAAAGAGATGAGTGTGTTTAAATGGAAGATGAATCACTCCTACACTCAGCCAATTTAATAAAGTAGAAAATATGAATGAAACAGCCCTTTTAATAGCTTTGGCTGGTTCTGCAGGGGGATTTAAAAATCAGGAGTGAAGCATCGGGCTTGGCATTCAACTGGGAACCAGCACCATATGGAACAGGGCACCTGGATGATGTGCTCCTGGCAACCTGAAATGGGCCATTCGCTTTCTGAGCCATCTGGAGCCTCTCTCTAAGGTCAGTGATTTCATTACTTAGCAATCTCAGTGATTCATCTGCAGTTCATAGCTATGTGGCTCACTACAGGTAGGTCAAAGCCGATGGGCTAGAACGAGTTCCTCTGCCAATACTGGTTGTTTCTGAATCTAGCAGCAGGCAAGCAGGAAGAACACCAAGACTATGGGACCTTTGAGAGCTGGCCTTTTGATGCATTCGGACGCCAGGGTTAGAGATACCTATATTCGTAACTCCTGTTTGACTTCCGTGGGAGTTAAGAAGCCTAAATAACTTCCTGAATCTGGGCCAAATGTTTCTGAAGTGTTTCCTCTGCTCGTGGCATCTATCCCTTGTTAGCTTAACATTAATCTTGGAGGATGGGTATCTGATATATGTACCATGCTAGTGTTAATTGAAAAGATCACATGCCAAGGAAGATTCACAAGGAGGTATTAGCTTGCGGGTTAGGGTGAAACCAGCCAATAGTGTTCCCTGCAGTTTCCCAGAGCACAGCACACCTCGTAATAACATCATATTACGTCTGAGAATAGAATGGCAGGAAGGAATTGGTAAGGCTCAAGGCTGACTTTCCACAGCTGGCTCTGCAATTTAAGCCTGGACCACAAGCATAAACTTCCTTGGAAAGTACCTCAGTTCAAGATAGATAGCTGAAGAGAACAAAGGGAGATGCTGGGCAGCAAAGCAGAGACTTTTGCTCAAGTATTTTCATGTACAAGGCAGACGTAGACATTGCTCTCTCTTTTTAGCCTTTTCATAGCATGATGTAAGTCTTGAAGTAATATTCTTGGATAAAAATCAGTAGACTGTAGCACATACTATGCAACATATAGCCACATGTTCTTACGTTCCTTCCCTGAACGTGAATTGAAGAACATAATTTAAATTACCAGTCGAAGGTGTCCGCCCATATTCTGTGATCTCAGATAGGGCATTTTTAAGGGATAAATTTCCAGATGAATAGGACGACCCTCCTCAGTAGAGGAAGATCAGATTAATGAACAAATTGGACATACACAAGTCCATGGTACCCAATGGGTTACACACACGAGAGCTGGCCAATGTCATTGTGAGGCCACTCTTGATCATCGTTGAAAAATTATAGCAAATGGGAGAGTTTTCTAAGGAATGGAATAAAGTATATGTCACTGCTATCTTCAAGAAAGGCGAAAAAGAGTATCTGGGGAGTGAGGCCAGACAGCCTCACCTGTATCCCAGGGAAAGGATGGAGCAAATAATCCTGGAAACGTTTCCAAAGATATTAAGGACAAAAAGGTTATTGGGAATAGTCAGCATAGATATACAATGGAAAAATCATGCTTGACCAATCTGACAGCCTTTCTATGATGATTTGACGAGTTTGATTGACAAGGAGAGAGCAATGAATGTTATTTATCTTGATTGTAAAAAGGCTTTTGACACTGTCTTTCATAATATCCTCACTGACAGGGAGGATGAAGTACAGCCTGTTTAAGTGGACAGTAAGGTGGATTGAAAACTGCCTGAACTGACTAGCTCAAGGGGCTGGTGAACAGTGGCACAGTCTCCAGTTGGAGGCCACTCACTAGTGGTGTACACTAAGGGTGGATACTGGGGCCATCTGACATATGGGGAGAGTCTGAGAGAGCTGGCACTGTTCAGCACAAACATTAACATCACTTTACAGACTATACAAAATTATTGGCCCTATGTTAATGCCCTTCTGTCAACCCTCTGTTTTATTTTGGAAAGACTTAACATCACAAAGTGTAAAATATATAAGGGTTATGTAGACTAAGTAGGCTACAATGAAGACAATTATTGTTAAAAAAAGGATGAGAATTTAGGATTTGGGGAAAGGGAGGAGGAGTTGGTTGGTCCTGGGGGTTACAGGACTTCCCACTTTCTGCTTTAATCTAATCCCGTCTTTTTCATGACCAATTACTTATAGGCATTATCTTTCCCATGAACACATAATGTTGTCTGCATGACTTCAGCTTCGGATAGGAGGGCCATAAGGGTAGGGAGGCTTGTTTTGCTTTCTAGTTTTGGGTGGAGGAGGCCACTAACTCCAGCTGAAGGAGCTAATCCCTCATTGGTTTAAGTCTCTAAGAATTGGTTGTTCTGAACAACATATACCTCTGAGTGCAGCCATAGTTGGGTTAAACCACGTCACTTCTCACTTAAGCACAGACACTGAAGTACTGAGAGAGTTGGTATGAGGCTTTCAATGGTAGGATTTTTTGGAAGGTAGTTTTCCACTAGCCATTTAGTAAAACCCAAGTAGTGCTTCAAGCTGATTTATGTGCTAGAGATTTTGAGAAGGGTTGACCAACCTTTTATTTAACTTTTAACCCTGTCAGAAACTGGGATCTTATAACTACAATTTGTTCATTGGACAAGAGTTTGCATGCCTGGTTTCTTTCCCTCAAGCATCCCTAAAAAAAATCCTGAAGTATTGAATTGATTTTAGAATTAGCAAATGGCTAATTATACTTTAAGATAATGTCTTTAGTGGTCCACACATTGTGATAAATCTCTGAGTTTTTTAAAATATTTTCTGTACTAGCAGAAGAATCCCAGCACACTTTCTACAATCTCCATTACTCATTTTGTATTACATGTGATAAAACCAAAAGTAACTCTTGCACAAGAAAATCAGTGGCATTAAAAGCAGGAGCAAAATTCACTCACAAAACCTGTGTGAAGTAATCCCAATGTCAGTACAGAAAATTACTCCTTTTTCTGAATGCTAGCTATGAAAACTTAAAGAGAGGAAAATTATGCATCTTTATATTTATTGCCATCCCATGTGAGAATATGCTGTCATTACCCAACAGATAAGTATTTGGTGTGAACAACATGGAGCCTGTATGAAATCCAACATTGCATTTCACTGGAGCAAGGATCTGACACATACTTTATAAGGAGAAACAGAAATCATGCAGCTTTCCCTGCTCCTTGTAAAAAAGGATGGTCATGCCACTGTGTGAACAGGTATTTGCTAAGTATAACCATACCTTCATTCATACCTCCCCCACTCACCAAGAGAAAAACCCAGCAGCAACTAACAACACGCTTTTCCCAAATATCTAGTCCCTCATATCTACCTGAGACTGAACAATCTCCAGTCCTGGTAAAAAGTAAAAGTCAAGCTTTTAAGCTATTTAACTTAATGGATGTAATTTGTCACCGAGTACAAAGTTTCAGTGATTTTGCATAGTAAATGTAAACAGCAAGGAGAAGACAAATGTTTGGGTGAGAAATATCACCTAGCTGAAATATAGCCTTCATGGGCTTCACAAAAACTGATGGAAATAATGGAGAGAAAGTAGCATATATCACAGGGAACAATTGTTGTTGTCCATCTACGTAATACCATCGTCTTGCTGGATTTCTTTTCTACCCTCTTGGTACTGGCAAGGCAAGTGACTAATATATTTAGTGTTATGAGAACTCCGCAAGGCAATGACATCACATTACTCAATTCGTCTCCTGTGTCCTCCGAGGAGTCAAAGGTCTCGTGTACACTCAAAAGAAAATCAAGTGACCTAGTCTGAAATGAAAGCACTTTCCAACACAAACAAAATCAAAGATCCAGTATTTTTGCAGTTATGACAAACTAATTTGAAACTTAACGGTTTGGCCCTCGCTTTGAATTAGTAATTTTTTAATTTTTTTTTTGTTAAGTGAAAGAAAGATGCCAAATGCTGTCAGAGCATGAAACTTATTGGTATGAGATTTCTCTGTTAGATGATGTTTCCTACACTGATCTTATGCTGCCAACAACTAAAATACCTTTTAATGTGTTCTGGCTTTTAATATATAGCACTGCCTGCGTTCCATATGTTTACCATTATCCATAGGCTCATCAGTCCCCTTTATTTTCAATAGACGCAGTTGTGGAAGGAGGCCAGATTGCGCAGCAACACAGTTCCGGTAGTGAAATTAGCAACTGCACAATATTCCCAGAGAAGTATTCCTGTTCGCTTCTGGCCGTAAGCCTATTTCTGACACAAAAAATGTCCGTAGGAAAGGAATTGTATGTGCACGTATGTTTGTAAAGAGCATGTGTGTGCAGTATAGCATATGCTACACATTCACAGACAACACTTCATGTGCAGCTTCGATCTTCACCAGGTTGGGTAACCATCGGTGACTCCTTTTTACGATGTAAGAAATCGAGGTACTGGGGTGCAGGGACGCCAAGTAACTTCCCCAGAGTCCTGCTGTGAGTATGAGCCAAGCTAGAAGCAGAAAGTAAGGCTGCGGCTCTGCAATGTCCTGTCCCTGGTGGCAATAATGGCCAGAGGTATTTCTGCGTCTCACTCCGTCCCCCTGCTCTTCTCCCAGTCTCTGAGCTGCGGTACAATGCCCCTGCAGCTCTGCCACGACAGCTGTTTGTGGGGAAAGGCTGTGAAACAGGTCAGGAAAATGACTTTAAGAAAAACCTTTTTTAAATTTTTTTTAAGGGAGAGAAGGCATTTTGCAAATCCAGACCCCTCGCCTGATCAGGGTCACTGTGTTGCTGCAAGAGCCATTTTGTCAGCATAGTCTGAAAGCAGGGAGAGGTGATAGGCAAGAGAGAATGAACAGGCAGGGATACCATAAGCCATCATTAGCACATCCATGGCCTAAGTTATCCATACATGCTGATGACATCCATGTGGTACTCTGCAGAACGAGGCAGTAAATTGAAATTATCATGTGCCTTTCACTTACCTCACTTCCAATTCCCTGTCTGCTCTATAGCATACTCTTCTTGTACTCCACTTTCTTTTAATGAACTATTACTAAAAAAAACCGTAAACTCCTCCTATTCCCTGAACATGGAATATTTATCCTCAGCTTACCCTATGTTTGGTCTTTGCATAAGCAATATTTAGATGTGGACTGCTAGCACTTAGAGATGAAACTCGGAGTTTTCTCAGCAGAAAAAAAGCACCATGGCATAAATGGTAGTTGCTGGCTTTGCTGGAAATGCCCTTGCTTAGGTGCGCCAAAGATACAGTGTTTTTTCTTTTTAGGAATGTAATCGAAGGTCACTTTTACAGGTGTTACCCAGATATGAGTTACAGTTCATTTGTCCCTTCATCCTTCCTCCCCAAAAGAACTGAAAACACTGTTTCAGGATAACTGAGGCATGTGGTTTGGCAGAGGAGTCAAGAAAAAAGCCCAGTAGATGTGCCATCCTTTCCTGGGACATAGTTGAAGGTAAGCTCAGATCACCAAATTTCACTTACATCTAAGTTGGGTTAATACCTACCTCTCATATACACCCAGTGTTGTTGTTTAACCTCAGTCGGCAGGTACACACCATGCAGCCGCTCACTCACTCCCCCCACACCCCGGTGGGATGGGGGAGAGAATTGGAAGAGCACAAGGGAGAAAAACTCGTGGGTTGAGATAAAAACAGTTTAATAATTGAAATAAAATGATAATAATAATATGATAATAATAATAATAATACACAAAGCAAGTGATGCACAGTACAATTGCTCACCACCCGCTGACCGATGCCCAGTCAGTCCCCGAGCAGCAGGCCCCCCCGGGCAGCTTCCCCCAGTTTATGTACTGAGCATGACGTCACATGGTATGGAATGTTTCTTTGGCCAGTTTGGCTGTGCCCCCTCCCAGCTTCTCGTGCACCTCCAGCCTTCTC
>NW_008825615.1:1914838-1915943 GCF_000699105.1 Pygoscelis adeliae
AGCCATCTCCAGGAAAGCAGGGCTCCATCACGTGTAATGGTTACTTGGGAAGACAAACGCCATCACTCCAAACATCCCCCCTTCCTTCTTCTTCCCCCAGCTTTATATACTGAGCATGACGTCATATGGTATGGGATATCCCTTTGGGCAGTTTGGGTCAGCTGTTCTGTCTGTGCCCCCTCCCAGCTTCTTGTGCACCTCCGGCCTTCTCAGTCGGTAGGTCATAGGAAGCTGAAAAGTCCTTGACTAGTGTAAACACTACCTAGCAACAACTAAAACATCAGTGCGTTACCAACTTTGTTCTCACCCTAAATCCAAAACACAGCACTGTACCAGCTACTAGGAAGGAAATTAACTCTATCCCTGCCAAAACCAGGACACCCAGCAAGCAAATATACCCACAGTTTTTATTGTCTTCACCATGAGTGCTGCCCAACCTGATGGCATCACAGGGAAGTTTTTGGACATGGAGAGGTGGTGCTGTGCTGGGGAGGTTGTCACTGACTCACCCCAGCCTGGTACCAGCACCACACTGCACAGATGCCAGCGTGCAGAAAAGCATGTGTCAGAGATGGCTCCCGGATGCATCCCATGGCCAGACTCTGCACCTGGGTGCTGTGAGGCAGGGTGATGGTGTGGCCTCCAGCCACACAGACCTGGTGTAAGGTATCTCCTTGACATCCCGCTGGCACAGGAGTGGTCAAGCCCAGAATTGCTCTGCATCTCCCTGCCACCCCCATGCTCCCCAACAGGCACATGGCTTCCACCACCTTCTACAGCCTAGGAGTCCCCTAAAGCTTAAGGTACTTTACTGGCCATTACAAACCAGGTAAAGTCCACGTCTAGGTAGTCCAATAGCTGGGAACTCCAGTATAAGCCTACTGTAACCTCCATGCTTTAATCTAGCCCATAGCATCATCACTTTTCTCAAGCAGAACGAAAATAGATTATCTACCGTTACCTTTTCAAAACTGTGGTTTGGGTTGTTTTGCTTTTTTCAGTTTCTTCACTGGATCTGTCTTTACCTCATTAAGCTTGAATTTCTCAAAGTCCCCATCATATTGCTACACACTTTTGCCTTTTTCTACTTAGCTTATCTGGGGAG
>NW_008825615.1:1915977-1920085 GCF_000699105.1 Pygoscelis adeliae
ACTGGCTCCTCCTGTGCTGGTCATTTGGAGCTTGGAGCAAGTACAGAGCAAACCTCTGCCAGCTTATGTGGTTGTGCTTGTTTTCTGAGTAACACAGTTGTCATGTGGGTTTTTATTACCTCTTCTCCACTGCTCACCTCAGACGAGCCCATCTCCTGCCTCCCAGCAACGCAAGGAATGTTCCTCCTGCTTCGCTGTGTTCATACGCAATAGTTTGACCTGGAGTTATGAGCATGATGTTGACATTTCCCAGGAAATCACCCTGGAGGATCATGACTGGTTCCATCTGGCATCAAAATCTAGGGGAGTATTAAATTTTTTTCATAGGCGAGTATAGCCAAGTTGCCTGTTCTGTCTGCCTTTTTTTTTTTCTCCTTTCGAGTGCAGAAATAGAGTAATTCGACTTTGTTTATCAAACATTCAAAATAAATGTCCATTAAATATATGTTCAGCATATATTCAACGTATAGTGGATATATACTTGGGGGTGTAAATATAGATTTATATGTGTATGTCTGTATGAATGTATTTAAATACATAGCAGGCTAAATTCTGATTTAATATAGGTCTGTGTACACAAGCCAGGATCCTGAAGTTCCTTGACAGGTGAAATCAAGCAAAGAACATTCTTATCTTCCCTATAAATAAGCATGGGTGAAGGCTGCTCGCAGAGACCAGAGATATTACTCGATAGAGTGCTCTGACAGCTTTCCAGCCCTCCCAATGTCATGTAGCTTTTAAGCACACAAACACTGCAACCACACCAAGATCCAGGATTACAGAGCTGGTGGGAAAGGAAGGTGCGCATGGGCCAATGGAGGTCCCATTTCATCCCTTATACCCAAGTTCACGCTACTTGTGCTATGTCACTGCATCATGTCGTCCATCCTCAAGGACGTGAGATTAAAAGGGCTGGGGCTGGTTGAAGGATATGTGGAAACAGGAACAGAAGCAGAGTGGAGAAGAGATATTTGTTATATTGTGTCTGCTTTGGTCCTGCTCTGTCTGCATGAAGCCTGAGTGCTCCCACTGATGCAAAAAGCTCCCATCTACTCTGTCCTTTTACTCTATGCTTGTAGGCACAGCTGAGCAGTCTCAGCTCCCCAGCACCAGGAAGGAAAATCTGAAGAGAGAAGTCTTCATCCTGCTGGATTCTGAAAAAAAAAAAAAAAAAAATCCAGAATTTTGTAGAATAAATAAAGTGGATGGAAACCTCCTCTACCTGCCATACTTGACCTGATCCAAGAAACTCCGTGCAAATTAAGACAGTAAGTGGCATGACAGAAATGTGATGAATTCCTGAGCACTTTGGATGTGTTGCTACTATTGTACACAGTGAAGAAGCCATGCATGACACCCTGTGAGGTGATCCAAACACTAACCAGAACTTCCAGCTGGTTTCGAATGCTCTCAGCTGGGTGTGTTAGCTGGAAATGTGTCCTTTGGAGTACAGCCACCTTTTTTCCTTTGCTCCAAGTGCTGCTGGTGTGTTTGCTGACTTGTGGTGGTAGTCGTGGTACTTACATTAGACACAGAAAAAGTAACAGACGTTACCGCTTCATGGTAAAAATCTGAACTGCCGGGAAGTAGAGGATTAATTTATTTTTCTTTTCTTCTCCACGTGCCGTTCCAGTGATGATGGCAGTGACTTTGCACTGAGTCATATAGATATCATACAGGATGCAGCTATGGTGAAGGGGGAGAAGTACTATTTAAAAGGGAACACATATCCCTGGCATCTTTAGAGACAGAGAGATCCCATGTGTTGTGGTTACAAACTGGGGCACCTGCCCCTTGTCTTTGTGTAGGAAGGACAACTGAAATATGTCTGCCTTCACTTGGGAAACTCCTGCGTGAACAGAGTGATAGTGAACGCACAAGTACAAGTAACCGCCTTAGGTAAGAGAAGCTGCTCCATTACAGTGTGACATCTCCCTCCGTCCCCAATTAGTTCTTCGCCATTGAGGTGCACTGCTGGGACTAATCAGTGTCAGGGGACCAAAGCAGGATCATCAGAGATGAGTGGTTCAGTATTTGCTATCATTGAGCAGCCATCCAGCTACATCTGCTACAAGTTTATAGACATTTCAGAGTAGGATGTTGCTGAACAAGACTGGTCAGGAAAACAAACTTCTTGAAACGTGCAATAGGCCAGGAACACAAAACCTCATACATATTTGATGGATGATATATGGCAACACAAGGAATGGTACCGAGCACACCAGTTGAATTTTTTACCCAAAAAGGTGCTACCATATGAAAAATGTGTACAGACAGTTCCCATTTATTTGGCTTTTGTGCATGTCAGCACATGTTGATCACCAAACCACTGATAAAAATGATTCCCCATGCTAAGCATTGGGCAGAAGAGCCAAAGCAGACTAAAATTATTGAGGTGCTTGTTTCTGTTCTTTACTTGGAACTTGGTTTTTCTTTGGGGCTGACAGTGAAATAACAGTCATAGTTGTGGCACAAATCCAGTTCCACTGTGAACTTTCCAAGACATTATATTGCATCCTAGGGCCTTGTCATCTATTTCACTAAATGTAAGGACACTTCACTGGTGGAGGGCTCATGGTGATATTTTGCAGAAGGACTTCTGAGGAAGAAGGAAAGATGAGGACAAATAGGCCAGCTCCAACTTCCTCTTGCAGTTCTTCTGCTTTCTATTTGCCAAACTCTATGCAAAGCTCTTTTGCATCATTCTGAAGATTTTGAAGGCTTTGGCATATGTTTGCTCCAGTTGAAGGAAAAGAAAAATCTCTCTCTTGACATCTACAAGTGTATTAGTGGTTTCCTTCCGTATTCTACCTTATTCTGTGGGAAGTTATTTCAACAAGTGTATTGCAAGGAAATCCTGGAGAAGCCAAGTCTTATTTTGAAATTGTTCATTGAGTCTTGATGTTGTTGAGAACATATTCAATAATGCTGATTAAATCCAACACTTTTTGACAAATGAGAGCACCTATGACATGGACACATAATCATAACTCTAGCACAGGCAAAAAGGTACCCTGTAACAAAGACCAAAGATGTCGGGGGGGGGGGGGAAGAGGAAAACAAAAAAGAAACAAAAAGCAAGGAGACGTAACTTAAACTTGATGATTTCTGTGTTGTTCTGATAAAACTGATTAAAAAGTTGCTGATTTGCCACCCTTTACATCTCACTTCTAATCCCACAACTCCCTTAATTAGTTATCTACATTATATACTTGAATCATGATTACATGATGAATATTTGATTTATGTTCATTAAATACTTGGGGAAAGTATTACAGACTCAAAATACGCCTAATAACAATTTAACTTATTGAAGACAAATAAGAGTGCCAGGAATTTGAAGTATGACCCAACGGTGGCCAAAGGGAAAATTCAAAGACTTAAGACGTTTTATAACATAAAGTACTGTGATTTTAAAAATGAATGGGCTGGAGAACTTTGCCCAGAAAATTGAATTTTGCAGGACTTAATTAGCTGGGTTCATTCTTTTGAAAACTACTATTTCATTTTTTTTTTAATGAGAGCTTTGAGTTCCCTTGTGTATTCTGGGACTATTTGTTTACTCAGAGAGGATCATGTGCTTGGCATGAAGTTAGTTGCAATACAAATGGGCAAGTAAAGCAATATACATCAATAACGCAGAATGTAACCATCAGAGGGAAGTATTACTAGTTTCTCTGGCTTGAGCTTCTGCTGGCAGGAATAAAAACAATACCGTAATTTAGAAAGGACTGAAGTTGATGGATCCTATGGAAGGCATATGAAGAGAAATATATAGTGGAGAAGTTGAAGGCAGACTTTTCCTCATACTGAAATAGAGTGAGAGGCACATATATATGAAAGAGAAGGTGAAGAACAGCAATCAGATATGACCAAGCAGTGACTGGCTGAAGATGATGGTCTCTATTAGCAGAACAAGATCTACAGCCTGGACAGGCTGGATCAATGGGCCGAGGCCCACTGTATGAGATGCAACAAGGCCAAGTGCCAGGTCCTGCACTTTGGCCACAACAACCCCATGCAGTGCTACAGGCTTGGGGAAGAGTGGCTGGAAAGCTGCCTGGCGGAAAAGGACCTGGGGGTGTTGGTCGACAGCCGGCTGAACATG
>NW_008825615.1:1920730-1953866 GCF_000699105.1 Pygoscelis adeliae
GATGTGTAGATGAGGCGCTTAGGGCCATGGTTTAGTGGGCATGGTGGTGTTGGGTTGACGGTTGGACTCGATGATCTTAGAGGTCTTTTCCAACCTTAATGATTCTATAATTCTGTGATTCTATGATTCTACATTGTACAGCTTTTAAAGCAGAGTTAACTTAGAAACAAAGTAGGAGGAGATGTATCCACCTTGATAACAAGCTAGATCAATTCTTGAGATTGTATTTTTATATGCAAGAAAGGAGGTAAGGTAGAAGTTGCTACAACAGAGAGAAGATGATCAGATCTTGGATACTCTGAATAAGAGGACAAAATGTGGGATGTTGTGGAGAGAGAAGTCAGCAAGGAGTGACCAGAGTGAGACAGAAAGGGGAAAAAATGACAGTGGCTAAACCAGAAAAATATCATTGTAGCCACAATGATATAAAAATTAAGAGCTACAGTTTCTGTAGATTCATTCACTTTTCAGGACATGTTTCCTTGTTTTCCAACATCAGAAATCTCATCCAAACGGGGCTTCAGGAATTGCTGTATCTGTACGACAGCTACTTCTTGATTGAAGTGTGGGCTTTGGTGTGAGTTTGGGCATAGATGGAAGAGTCTAAATTCTGATTTTAGTTTCCAGTGTTTCCTGAAGGCTGACGGAGTCTGGATCCACTCAACCTTTTAGGGAAGGTTGTCCTACCTGGATAAGCTTACAGCATTTCTGAATATATGAGGAGGATGCAGCAGTTGCCACGTGCACAAAGCACATAGTAGCTGCCAGGGGAGAGAAAAGGTTTTCTGCATGTGACGGTACCCCCTAAAGAGGGTCTTTCCTTGTAGTTGCCAGAGGGACAAATGCTCCATGGCTGTCTACAGAGTGCAGCATGAAACTCAAGTTCTCAGCTTCCATTCCTCTCCCAAAAGCCCTGAGGGATTTCAAGACCTTGAAACCCTTCAACCCAAAGCCTCTTCATTCCTCCCACATCTATCCCCACCTTGCTCCAGCACTGCATCAGATTTCCTCTGATTACAGGACTCCTCCATGTCCTTTCAGTCCTCTGCTCCCTCCCATGCGCCTCAGTCATTCCCCTTTCTCTGACTCCTCTGCCGGCCTTGTAATTCAGCACATCACCTGTAGTTGTTGCTTTAGCTTGTTTCCCCTGCCCCTCCGAAACTCAGAACATTTCGGGTCCATGCCCTTGCCTCCCCATCACTCACACAGATCACCAGCACACACAGCCAACACCCTGCTGTGCAGCACAGCCAGCCTCCATCTGCCTCTTTTCACAGATAACACCTCAAAACCCGGTCTCTGGCCAAACCATCCTTTCACTAAATAGTCCCCTGAACTCCAAGGACAGAGAAAGAGGCCATGTCCAAAAACAAAACCAATCTTAAAAAAACACTGGACATATGGTAGCCCCAACCTTTGGTTAAAAAATGTATCCTTCAGTTCTTAATCATGCCTTAGCCGTAGCTTTCATAAGGCAGAAGAAACCACGCGATGACTCACTTTGTTCTTATGGCTGCTCCAGGCCATTCACATAACTGCCTGTGTCTTGCTCAAAGACTGACACACGTCAGGCTTTGAGAGATTACTGCAGGCAGAGAACAAAATCAACCAGGAAGTCCCTGTACAGTGGGGACATGACTAGGCAGGATATGTCCAAATTATTCCAGTAGGAAAACCAGTACCACAAAGAAGAGAAAAAGACAAAATATCTCTAGAGTCCCTACCAATCCAATGGAAAGGAAAATTCCTTCCTCACCCAAGTGCACAGAGGAGCCCGACCCTGTGAGCTGAGCAGCCAAGCTTTTCCCAAAGGTTTGCTACACCAGCTTAGTGTGTTGATCCATCCTGTCCCAGCATGTCCCTTGCTAGCTCTGAACTCAACCTATGCTAACCAGGTATTTATCCAGTTTCCCAAAACCTTTCCTAGGCTCTGTACTGTTGCAGCCCTGGAGCTGTCTAGTTGAGGCTAACTCAGAGAAGTCGACACAAGACAAGGTCACTACAGTGAAAGGCCAGACCCCTCTCTTCTTCAGAGGAAAGCAAAAGCAAAACCGCAGCATTCTGAGGTTTCATCCAGATTATGACCTATCAGGCAGTCTTTTGCTGTCTGCTGCTCAGAAACATAAGATTCATTTCAATTGTTGTTCTAATGAAGAAAGGCAAGTGTTGTGAGACTATTCCTCCTCCTCAGAATGACCATCGAAGAATGGCATGACCAGAGGAACCCATCAGCTCCCAGAGTCCAAGAACAGCAAAGACCATCAGGATCATGCAGGCCAGCCTGCTCCTTCCCTTTGCAAACCTAGACCCAACCCATTTTGTTGCCAGAGGTGCCAGATGGTGATGCTTTTCAGAAACATGCCTAAGCTTACTGAAGTCTGCAGTCTTCTGTGGTGAAGTGCTCCCATGTTTAATTACCTTCACAGTTAGGAAATTGCTTCTTATTCAGAGTAGGCTGACTTTGTCAAACTCTGTTCTTGCTACTGGATATTGTTACACTTTTGTCAGCAAGTTTGAAAGTCTGTTGTCCCAGAGGAGTGCAGCTCTCACAGTCATTCACAGATCAAAACCCGGTCTTTGATGTAGCTGGGACCTAAGCCATTATTTTTTTCAGAAATTAGGATTTCATCCTCAGACTGCCTCTGGAAGCTGATGGGAAGCCACCAGAAGGATTTGAATATAGAATGATGTGCATATGGTGGCCTGAGCCATAGACATGACAGATGTCTCCTTTCTAGTACCAGCTGGAGCCTATGTATCACCTATGCATTTAGCTCAAGACACGTAAACCACAGTAATCCAGCCTGGAGGGAGGGGGCTCGACCCCGAAGGGAGTGGGGGCTTTGCTCCCACCTGGGAGGAAGAGATTACTTCCCTAGCAAGCAGGAAGGGGCAGGGTCTGACACTAAGAGCACCTGGTCCATCCAGGTCCAGGGCATCCAAAGAGTTCAAAACAGTTTGGATTCGGCTTCAGCCCATTGTTTCTCCTCCAGGAGGATGTCTGCATGTGTCTGCCCCTGTGAGAGTGGCAACTGTTGGGGAGGTGGACCCTCTGACTCACCCACAGGAAGATCAGAGTGGAGTGCAGAGTCAAACCTTGACTCCCTAAACCTCAAATAGTTCCTTCAGGAGGAGCTTTCCCCCTCAGTGTCAGCCCAGCTGAGCTGACCCTGAGCATGGTCATCCAGAGAAGCGAGCAGAAATGAGGGCAGGAACTGAGATGCAAAAGGCAGTAGGGCAGAGAGAGCGTTCATGTGACTTCAGCACTGAGACAGTAAAAAAAGGCATGTGATCATTTTACAATATTAAGGAATAGCGAGTAAAAGAAAACGTGGCCATAGAGAGAACCCCCAGGGACATCAACAGAATGAGAGAGGAGGGAAGAAACCACAAAATAACCTGAAGGCTGGGGGTGGCTGCTGACTGCTGAGCTCTCTCAGCAGTCTCTGAGTTAGGCTCCTATGTAAGGATTGCAGTTTTCAACTCCAAGGTCCTCTTCACTTCTAAATCCTGAACTGCTGAATTTGCCCCATGGATTCAAATAATGAAAAATGGACTTGGTCCCTCTCTTACTGCAGGTGTATTGATTGTTGTGCTGAAAAATCAGTTCCTTAATCAAAAAAACACCTTATTCTGGCAAGTGTGTGAGCAGAGGAACAGAGAAAAAATACTCCAAAATGGCTGTGATATCAAAAGCTTTCTGAGAAACAGATGAACAAAACACTTCAGTAAAAAAGATTTAAAAAAAACCCAACTTAGCAAACTAGATAATACAAGGAAAATATTTACTCTAGAAAGTTATTAGTAAGCAGGAGTGGTCACATTAGAATACATGATCACACAAGGAACTTGCTATCTGCTAGACATGAGTGTTGAAGGATGTGAAGAGATTAGCAAGGAAGCTTATTGCAACACATGTAATCTATTTTTGATTTCCAGGAAAATTTGGAGGTATGGGAAATTTTGAGAAAAAAAGGAGCAAATACAGTACTACTCATCCAAAAAGGAAGAATGACTTTGGTTATTATTGTCCCATGGGAAAACATTTTAAATGGCTATAGATAGTGGACTCCTGAGCAATACCAGAGCTCATTGTACACAACAACTTTCACTAGATACGCTTGACCATTAGAGGAAGGAAAAGCAGTAGCAATCATACTTGGAAATATGTGTTTGGCCCCCATGTTTTGCAAAGTAATAAAGCTGTCTTGGCCATGTCTAGTTCTCATGGAGACTGAGGACTTGACAAAGGGCAGCAGATAAAGAAATGCAGTAAAATGGCAAAATATAGACCATAAGGAAAATGTCTAAGTGTTCAAATCAAAAGAACTAAGTACTCTAGAGTAGCTTATTTGTACAGTTTACGTACACACTCACAGCATGCAGCAAAAAAAAAAGCCAAGTAATACAGTTTAGCATCAACCACAATGAACATGAAGGTCCTACCATGAATGATGATAGGTCCAGACCTGCTAAATACTTTCCTTCATGATTTAGGAGAGTGAGATACAAATATTTTATAAGAAAGGACTGAAAAGGTTATGACTGCATGAGGCTCTCTGCAGTACGGATGTAAAGAAAACAGGAGAAGAGAGCAGATGTTTGGAGGTCAAGGAAATTTCTGGGAATCAGATATCTGTAGAGGTAGCCACCAGGCAAGGAAAACTGAGCTCCTGTTAATGACCTCCAAACATCTGCTCTGCTCACTCCCCTGTTTAGTTTCTACTATGATTTGGGGGATGTCTTATGCAACCATGATTTGTCGTCGGCAGTTTAGGGGGTTTGGCTGACTTCCAGTCTCTGTTTCAAGTGGATGTTTCTGCTATGAAGTTTTTGCTGTATCCTTTGCAAATGATTATCAATATCCAGTCTCATCTTTCTTGAAATAACATCGAATTGTGCTCCTGCCTCTGTTTCTCTGTTTCCTTCTCCTTAGGTTACAACTTTTTTTCTAAAAAGGTTTTCCTAATGCGTTAATCTGGTGAAGCAGTGTAGTTCTAAGATGGCAGATTTTGCTGTTACAAGGTAGACAAACCTGACTCAAATCTTACCCAAAGCTTGTTTCACTATGTTGACCACCAACCCGAACCAGAAATTACCTCGGAGTGTTCTCTTGTACTGGTCAGTCACCTGAATGTAATTAAGTTTTACATTATAATGTTGTATAAGACTCAGTGTCTGCAGCCAGTTTTGTGCCTTCTGTGTCTTTGTTGCAGGAAAAAGAAAAAAAACCTCAATTTTCTCAATGTGTAAAATTTAATTTTATACTGGTAGAGATGAGTAAACTGGTGGAAGGGAGGTGGTTTTTCTTTAGTGGTTTAGTAAAACCTCATCAGTCAAGGAATTGGCTTTGTGAAATATTGGAAGGGCTTGTTTGAATAAAATGTCCCCAGGCTGGCTGGGAATGGGTGGGCAGCTTTGGTAAACTGGTCTGGTTCTGTTGCAAGCTGGGATTTTTTCCCCCTCGCTTTTATATAAAAAAGGAAACAAAACTTCAGCCATGTCTGTTTTTAACATAGATGACTTTATATGACTAAATAAGTGGGAAACTAAATAGCAGTCAGATGGAGAAGATGAGATGTGAGGAGAATATCATATAAAACTAAGGAAACAGTCAGGGAAGCACAAAGCAGCAAGTAACAGCTCTTCAGAAGAGACAATTACAGTAAACAGTTTGTTCCATGAGAGTAGAGATAAACAAACTTGATTCCCCAGTTTTGCCCTATGCCCCTTAATATCTTTTCTAGCATTCTCAGCTCACTGTTGTCCTCTACCATTCAATAGCCCTCCCATATCTACCCATTTTCCTACTGAAGTGGCAGCATGCACTGTGGCAGGTCCAGTGCTGACGGATCAGGCAACACGTGGCCACTACAGGATGATTTCTGTTTACATGTGTCTTGGTGAAAGTACTAAATAAGATCTTCCTCCTCTGTTTAGGTACCTCCATTTACAATGGTTTAAGGCACTTTGTATCTCTGAGGCATCCAACCATCTCTCGAATTCCTTTGAAATTGGTCTGCTCTTTTAGGGGGACTGACAGCTGTGGAGCCTCTATCAATTGACAGGCACAGGTAGATGTTGAGAATGACGTGTAGGTAGGCATAACATGCCATCACATGAACACCTTAGGCAGTTCATTTAAATATGTATGTATGTATGTTCAATAAGAGAATATATGCAGACAGAATTAGAGGAGACAGAAGACACTGAGATCCAACTCTTAGGGAAACAAAAAGTCATTTGCATTGTTGCAGAGATCAGGTAACAGCCACCAGAAAAAGATTAACTACTTCTGATGAGAAAACTGAATGAAATTTAAGTCTCATCTGATTTAATGAATGATTGATAAGCTATTTAAAACAAGAAGCTGTGGGATAAGGTTCCACATCAAGATAAAAGATACCATATAAATATCTGACAACAAAGCTGATGGTTCAACGTATGCTACAAACTGCCATAAAGCAGAAGATTGATATTTAAGAGGACTTGGAAGGTAAAAGGTGAAGGACTTAGACTGAGCAGATGGAGGAAAAGAGATAGGACACTAACATGGAAAAAAGCATGGGAATGTTTTGCTGAAGGATGGAGGCTTTGGCCACCGTCTTTACAGCAGCAGGTGCTCAGGGAAGGGGCACTGCAGTGGTACTTGGTATGGGAGTCCCTCACTCGAGTTTAGCCGTTCCATTTACTGTAGGAGGAGCTTGCTTAAACTAGAGACTTAATTTTGACACAGATAGACTTAGGCAAAATGAATCCCACTGCTAAAATGTGCAACAGTTTTGCTCAGGAACAGAACCTGTTCCATAAAATGCTGCCATTTGCTACAAGGTGTTCAGAGATTATGGAACTGAAGGCACTAGGCAGTGTTGGGTTACATAAAATCTATGAAACATAATGAAAGGCAAAGAATTTTTTCTGAGTAAGAGATTCAAATCTCCTTGGCACTGAGTCAGTCACCTTTCAATATAATCTTTTAGGTGAAATACCATGCTATAGATCTGTTAAGAGAAGTGCCAAATTTGATATGCTTTGAAGGTTAGATAGTATGGCCAATCTCCTCTTCTTCATTAACAATTTCAGGTCTTGCCAGAAATAACTGCTGTGCAAAAGGAGAACACTCTTCGATATGTTAAAATTAGCTAGAATAGGGTGTCTCCTAATCAAATTTTGTCCTGAATTGCCAAATGATGTATAGTTGTTTGTGTTGTAGATAACGCTCCAGTGGGGACTACACTAAAATCCCTAAAAACTCGTATTATGCAAGACCTCTGGCTGAACTTTAACTCTGTGCTTAGAAGTGAGAGAATGGTGCTATAAGCCACCCAGATCTACATCAAATACTGTAATTTTAATTGTACACTTAGCTATCAAAGATCGACTTAGATTAAATGAGCAATAAATTCCCACCTCTACAAAATGAACAAAACAATATTTCAGAATAGCGTAATCTGCATTTGAGGCCACCCTCAGAGGTAATGATGGCAGAAAAGGGACAAAGTGGCCATCTAAACATTGGTAGGATCCTAGTACTTTTTGCCTTTGCGTGCAACAGATGTTTCCGTGAGTTGGTCAGTTGTATCATATAAGCTATAAAACAAAGACAGAAGGCTTAACAAATAATTGGCACAGACCCAACACTTAAATCAGCTTCAAGTAGTATGAGAAATGATGCTGCTTTGAGGGCAACTATAAGGAAAATCTATTCTGATGGAGTGTACCTATTCAGTTTTGGCTGATTGCTGTTTGAACTCCCCCTGCTTACAAGTACATTAGGGAGTATATATTTCAAAAAAACATTGCACAGCATTGTTAAGCACTCTGCATATATTTAGCCTGTCGAAATGTTTGAAGTTACAAGTCACATATGAGTTTCTAATTTCTTTCCATTTTTAATATGCCCCATTGGAAAATGTCAGTGCATCCACACATTGCACTTGTAGTGCCATTCCAAACTTCTGCAACATTTGCGTTAAGTAATGGAGAGTCAGAGGCTGGAGCAAACATCTCCAGAGCTGAATGCTTGTGCGAAACACCCTTTATCTTCTCCATTCTTTTCTGAGATCTACAAAGCCTCTTTCACCATGCTGCTGCTCAGTCCTGGCTCATTTCTATTCTTAGATTGGCCAAAGCGGACTCTCCAGACTTGAAGTTTCAGAGGATTCCTGTAATGGAGACCTATATGAAGGGTTTCACAGTTGGATCTAAGCTGACTTGTACTGATTCCCTCCAGCTGTCCGGTCATCTGGAGAGGGAGAAATACCAAAGGTCTCCCTACGCATTTCAAAATGTATCTTTTCCTTCTGCTGAGGAGAGGTCCTAGTACCCAGTAGTGCTTCCATTCTTGGGACTATTTCAGGGGAAGCGTCTTCCTTAAGCCCCCTGATTCCACTCAGCCTGGGTTGCCTTCTGTCTTTAAGGGAGGGCAGAGCATCTGTGGTGCTGTCTGAGGGAATTATACCTCCAAAGAGCTCTGCTGATCTCATCGCTTTAAACTATAAAGGTGATCTGGGGCTTAATGCCATGCACATGTTCGATCCCCCCTCACACCCCTCACTCAAACTGCTGCCATTTTCACAGCATGTTTGCATACAGCAGGCACCCCCTCAGGCCCCTCTCCATGCTCCCACCGGAGAAGAATCTTTAGACAGACAGAAAAACAATATTGGAATACGACATCAGAGAACCCCTATTAGATCTCATGTATGTCCATATCATGATTTTTTTCTTTGAAGGAGAGCCATCAGCCTTCAAATCTGGGGTTTAACACAACAGCAATGGAGAGCTTCTAGGTCCTGAAGACACCAGCCGCTCTCTCCCGGAATAATATAAGCCATCATAAGGGCCTCCTTCCTGTGACCTGATCCTTTCATTCACTATTGCTTTTGCTATTAGCTATTTGCTGTATTTTTTGCTATCAGCTTTTACTGTTGCTATTTTGCTTTTATTTTAAGTTGTCCAAGAACCATTAAGACAGCTGCACTATTCCAGGTCAATACAGGTACCAAAACCCAAAACAGTGGAAGAAATAGCCTTTGTGGTCAAAAGATCCTGCTGTGGAAGTAGTTTACTACAGGAGGTTAAAGTTAAGGGGAGATTGGCCGCCTTTAGAACATGTTGCAAGACTTCTTCTCTTTCAAGATTTGGAGGTATGAAAATTCAAGTGCATGGAGCATAAGAACAGAGGTGGGTGACAGACAACTGTCTATTGATATTTCAGCCAAGACCTGTTCCTGCAGCAAGGGAAGAAAAAGAGCAAAAGACACCTTGAAGCATATTAGGCATTGTCCTTTCATCCTGGAAGACTGAGAAGCTACAGAGGTGGATGAAGAAAGCTCTAGAGCAGATCAATGGAATAGTGTCTTAGCTTGAATTGGCTTTAACGAGTGAGTTAGATATTTCCTTCCTTACAAGCAAAAACAAAAAAAACTTCACTTTTTATTGATACACAAATATGTTTCCTTATTAAACCCCAAATGAGGAAATGCAAGCCTTCCCTGGTGGATGCCTATAACCTCACAAAACACCCCAGATGATGAAGATCTCTTTCTGAACCACTCTGATAATCATTTCTTCACCCACAAAAAGCATCAGTCACCCTGTTTCAGCAGACAGCCATCTGCATGAGTGGGGTTGCCCCATATTCCTGAATGTGTGAGGCACATCTGGCAATTCCTTCCAGCAAATCATCCATGCGTGCACTGTAAGGTTGATGTGTGCATGACGCATTGGACGATTGTCTGTACAGAGCACATGTAGTAATGCTGGCTCTTCCAGAAAAATTGGATTTATTACGTATCTACCATGGAACTGGTCAACACTTACACATTAGAAATGTCTGGTAATTCCTGATAGTCATCAGCTTGGTCTGAGCTACTGCTACTGCTATGACTAGCTAGAGACACTTCCAAAAATCCTAAATATATATGGAAGTTGGTCTCTTTACACTTGGGTGCCACCCTGGCCAGGGGGGAGGGAAGGAAATATGCAAGGAAACCTGGCTTTCTCTACCTTTTACCTCAATTTGAGCTAAAAGCCTGATTCCACAAGAAACAGTGGCAGAGCTCCCAACACCTTTGTTAAAGTCAGGATTTAACCTCTGGCATTTATTTGCTAGTTCTTATCTCTTAGCCATAGAATATGCTTAAAGCACTTAGAGCTGGAGCAAGCAAAATTTAAAGGGGCAAGGACTGGTGGGACAGCAAGAGTGAGAATTTCCTGGTTGGTCATCCACATGCACAGGGACAAAGCAATCTTGGCTGGAAGCTCACGTGCCGTTGCAGCATGCTTGAAAAGCTCATAGAAATGTCACAAATGTAGGGTGACAGTGAGTGCAACAGATGCTAACACCTCCATATAATTCTGTTGCTGTAATTCAAAAGGGTCATGGATGATAAGGCCAGAAAAAGCTGTTTTATCCACAAGTCCCATACTCTTCTGCATGACATCAGACACAGAGCCCTGACATAAGTGACTGAGTTAACTGGGTGGGTTAGCACTGTGGCATCTACAAATTCATTGGTGATTTGTTGTTACCACAGCAAAAGGATGGTAAGATGAAACACGGGGTGTGGTGGTAGTGTGGGTTAAGAAACCTCACTGTGTGTCCAAAGGCACGTGGCAAGCCTGGCTACCGATTGGCAACCAAGGACATCGCCAGTCGTCCCTGCTCTAAATCAGTTCCTGCTCATCTGGTTTGGGAAATCAAAGACAGTGGCATGGGTTGCTAGTCATGCTAGTGCCCTGTTGGCCACAGAAAACAAGGTTCTTTATCCAGCCTGGCCTGTCAAGACAACGGATCTCAGATGGGTCCTGGATACTGGATAGGTGAAACTGATTTCCAACATTTCCACAGTGCCTGAAATACCGGGTATGTTTTATGCTACAACTGCATCATCATTAGAAGAACATCAATGCAAAACACTTACTGCTGTGTCATCAGTTTTGGCCATTCTCAAAGTATTTGTATTTATGTCCTGAAATAAACAAGAAAATATTTTTAAAAGAAAGGGTACGTGCATTTTATTACTTAAATATAAGCTTTATCATCTCCTTATGATTCTTGCACTGATTCGTTCTTCCTTTGCTCCACGAGTATATAATATTGAGTATATTACTTTCCTGCAAATGCCTGGAAAAGGAGGAGTTAATGCATCATGGAAAATAACTTTGTGTGGAAGACATTTATTTTTATGAACCTGGCTCTAAGACTCTCTCTCTAGTTTTAAAATTACTATCACAGCCAGATTGTGCATCAAAAAGATCCCACTTAGCAGAATATATGATCTCAAAAATGAGTATCTGTTAGATTGTTCATACAGAGTGCTTTGAGAAATAACTTCTCACAGATGGAAAGCTATAAAAATGGTGTTCTGCTATCTTGTAGTTTGAACCACAATCTCAGAACATATGAAATATTGATATTGAATCAAGCTGTACCTGGTTCCCCTTGAATGAATTCTTCCAAGTTCTTGACCTCTGTTCTAGTGCTGTTTCATTTTAGGCTGGAGTCCAATGGAAAAAAAAAACACAACAAAAACCAAAAAAACCTCAACCTTTTGTCCATGAGCAGAGGCAAATCAGGAATGACATACTGTTTTCTAACAAGCCTATTTGATATTATATGCTACCTTTGAAGAGAATCGTTATAATAAAGTATAATGACATGAACAGTCACACACATGAACATTTACTTGGTGTGAAGTGTTTTCACTGCTCTCCCTACAGAATAGATACATCTTGACAAAGAGAGATGGCATAGAAAGCACTGCTGACATTTTTAGGTGATGGAATAATGAAAATAAATGTTCGTTACTGCTGGCGTTTTCTAGAGAAGATTCTCTACTGACAGTACCATTCCCAGTGAAAAATGCCGACATCATCAGTAGAGGAGTCTACTCTGTGAATAGGGAATTTTGCTCTTGGAGTCTCTCTCTTCATGCACCAGTTCAGTCCTGGCACAGTTTTCAGAGTGTACTGCAAGGATGCTTTCAAGCACATTGCCTTTAAATCACTACTGAAGCCACACCAAAAGTACCAGTATAACCACTTCCTGGAAAGTTTTCAGTGCTCTCTCCAGGTGTTCCTAACTTTCTTAATGACAGTAATTCCCAGTGTCAAGGACCCATTAGTTACCAGATGGATCACTTAACCACTCTCAGAAAGCATCCAGCATTGACCTCAGTGATCTATGTTTCCCGATCAGAGTCTGCTGCCTCGTGCCTTTTGATCTTGAGCTCCAGTATGATTGTGACTTCTTGTGAACAACAGCACAAACGCCAACACCTAACACCTCAAAGTCTACTCTTAAGCTAACAGAGACCCTGGAGAAATAGCTGGAGAAGCAGAGCATCAGTGGTCAGAAACTGCTGCTCTCTACCATAGACCTTACATGAGATCATTATAGCCTGCTCCTTTTTCTTCTTTCTTTCTTTCTTTCTTTCTTTCTCTCTTTCTTTCTCTCTTTCTTTCTCTCTTTCTCTTTCTTTCTTTCTTTCTTTTTCTTTCTTTCTTTCTTTCTTTCTTTTTCTTTCTTTCTTTCTTTCTTTCTTTTTCTTTCTTTCTTTCTTTCTTTCTTTCTTTCTCTCTTTCTTTCTCTCTTTCTTTCTCTCTTTCTCTTTCTTTCTTTCTTTCTTTTTCTTTCTTTCTTTCTTTCTTTCTTTTTCTTTCTTTCTTTCTTTCTTTCTTTTTCTTTCTTTCTTTCTTTCTTTCTTTTTCTTTCTTTCTTTCTTTCTTTCTTTTTCTTTCTTTCTTTCTTTCTTTCTTTTTCTTTCTTTCTTTCTTTCTTTCTTTTTCTTTCTTTCTTTCTTTCTTTCTTTTTCTTTCTTTCTTTCTTTCTTTCTTTTTCTTTCTTTCTTTCTTTCTTTCTTTCTTTCTTTCTTCCTTTCTTTCTTTCGCTCTCTCGCTCTCTCGCTCTTTCTCTCTTTCTTGTCTGTCTTTCTGTCTTTCTTAATAAATAACTGGTATGGAGCAACTTGTCCCAGGCAAGCTCTTGTATAGTTCAGCTCAGTATAGCAGATCATTTACAGGTATATTATTTTCCATACCTTTCTTTTCTACATATTTATTATCCCTCACCTAATAAATCTTTTATCAAGTTATACATAAAGCTTGGATTGATTTAGAAAAGGGTCTGTGGCAAGTTTTACAGCTGAACATCTCAAAAGTGCTATTTTATCACTACCGGATTTTCCATATAACTGCTAATACTTGTTGGTCTCTTTCTGCAGCCCAGTGGCTAGCTGAAGCATGTTCTTTAAGGGCACCCCAACTGCTTCTCCCAGTACAGCCACTCCTTGCCCAGCTCAGGCCCCAGCAGCTTGAATGATGCTCACAAAACTTGATGCTTAAACTGGTGCTAAAGGCTGTTCTTCAGGAAGCATTTGTTTGACAGGTGATGCTCCTGCAGCTGCCCACAACAGCAGCAGCAGAGGTGGGAGTTGCATGTCCATGTAGCTCAGGTTGGGCTGAGGGTCATTAGGAGCAAAAGCTGGCCACCTTTCCCTGCAGGAGGTGGTCATGAGAGCTGGCAGGAGGCACCAGATCCCCTCCCTACGGAGCAGCCTACCCCTGTGCTGTGAGCAAGCCTGGGGCACTCCTCTTAGGCAAAGTTCAGTGTCTAAAATCAAACAGGTTGGTATTTTCAAGGCAAAAAGCTGAGGTGCCATTCAAATGTGTGATGGGTCTCAGCCCGCAGATCCGCTGGAAGTCGTACACTACTCTGAAGAGGCCTGGAAATTGTAACTGAGACAGGCAACCTCCTGCTGCCAGAAGGCTTGCATTTGTGGTGAAGGGCATATTCCCTGAAAAATTGGAAAGGGGGCTGTGGGCTAAAAAGTGTTGACTACTGCTGGATGAGACGTGCACCTGAGCCATCATGCAAGGTGTGAAGTCAAACTTCCCCATTGGGGAAGCTCAGAGGTGCTCATCCCTCAAACACTGTTCTATAAGCTGCACTCGGACAGCCTTGCACTGCAGAGGAGAGGTAACATTTTTTTAAAAGCTCATTGAAAAAGAATTAGGCTCTCACAGGAGGTCAGTGGGATCGGGCTCCTTTAGATCTACATTGACATCTTTCCTCTGTGTCCAGCCAGACATCACTGATGCATCACAGCTGTCAACTTTAGGGGAAGCTGAATGCCCTCTGCTACAGCTTGCCCAGGGACCTCAAGAAACCCCAAAACCCAGTCCTTGTGCTCTGCCACACAGCCATGCAGTCACGCTGGAGAACCATGCACGGTGTGTGGGTGCTCAGGCTGGTCAGAATTCCCTTGCTGCCTTTTATGACCATGCAAAAAGGGGAAAACAGAGGCAAAGCAAAACAAAGAAGGAGGTCAAGTGCAATGATTCCCTGCTCTTTCTTCTGTTGCCTCCTGTAAAAATACAAGGGAAAAGGTAGGAACAACAGGCAGGGAACATTCAATTTTGGATTCTTATTCACTTCATTCATTTTTTATATTACTGTTTGCTTCAACAAAACACCTCTTGCCATGCTAGTGCACCTTCACATTATAGGTTTGTTGCTTTCTCTGGGCAAGCAAGCGAGCAGCCTTCGGGACTGATGGTCCAGGTTTGCCCCACTGAACAGCAGGAACCACGAGTCACACCTGGGCTAGGAACATACTTCCCTGTAGGCAGTGGAGAGTGAAAGATCTCTCCAGAGGTGATTCAGATCTCAGATGGGCTGACTTGCCCCCTGGAGATGCCTCACTTGATTTCCTGAGGCTACACAGAGAACAGCAGAATAATGTGCTTCAGTCAAGTGCCCAAAGCTGGCATTTGCTCCCCCAGTGGTTTTCATCAGAAGCTACCCTAAAATGAATCTGTCTTTCAAAATGCTAAATAAAACCTGTGGAGCATCTTTTCTCAACAGGAGAGGAATTGAACTGGAAATAGGGAGAAAACTCCCAACCAGGAAGGCAGTGCCAACTACCTACCAAGATCATGTCAGGACCACTGAGCAGGGAGCAAGGAGGAGGAGGAAGGAGAGAAGGAGAGGGAAATCCAAGGTGGTTCTTCTGTGGCTGGTCAATGCTCAGGAGTCTGGAGGGCCTGGAAAATTAGGAAATGCATCTCCCACTCTCCCCAGATACCTGCAGCTGCCAAGGCTGTTACCTGCTCTGGCGCTGCCGAGGGAGCCGGGGACATGCCCCTGGAGCCCAGAGCAGCTTTCGGCTCCCCAAGGCTGCAAGCTCACATCCACTTGGCCAGAAGAGGATGTGAAATCCAGCCTCACTGAGCTGTCTGGAAACAGAGCTGTCTGGAAAAACGTTAAGGAAGGCCCTTAAAACCTGTCAACTGCAGCAGGTTTAGATTAAAACAGGTATGTTGCAGGCAAACCCAAACTCAAATGGCTGTAGCCCCCAGCTCCCGCTTAGCTTGCACGGATTATGTGCCTCGCACTGACCGACTTCATGCTAAAAACCAACCCTGGTGCTGCTGGACTCACTCCACTATAGATCCCACCAGGGCGCCTTTTAGCAGGTGGTAGCCATTTGGTCTGCAAAGCAAGATCTGTGTCAAGCCTGCTAATTGATGGATGATAAAGAGCCATAAATAGTCCTTTTTTTTTCTGATTGCAATGCAGCAGGACCATTGGTGTGCCCAGCTGACCTAGTGGTAGCACTTGCAGAGAACCTCTTCCCACCCACGCATTAAAAATTGCCCCGTGTAGACACTTCCACACACTCTTGTGAACGCTTTGCTTTTGTTCTTTCTTGTTTTGTTTCCCTTAATCTAAAAGAAGTTACTCAAACTGAGAACATATTGTTGCTCTTTGTGTGTGGAAAAACATAACATAGCAACTTGTCTTAGCTTTCTAATAGTTTCACGATGTGCTTTTAAACAATGTCAAACTTGTTCAAGACTCGTGACATTTGAAGTTGGCAAGTAAATCAATGTTTATTTTTTTTTCAAAAGCAAAACTTTTTAGAAATAAAATGGTTGCATTTATTTCAAAGGAAAATATTCATCCCTGTTTTTTCTGGTTTTTTTTTTTTTAGACATAAAGTGCTGTGTATGCAGGATTATTTTTATTTTGTATGTATGTTGCAGTGCTCAACATTTTAATTGCCACTTCCTCAATAAAACTATTGGAAATCTTCCATCTTGCCATTAGCACTTACAAAATAACTGTTAACAATATGTTATCCAGACACAGAAACTTTATAATTAACATTGGACTAGTCTTCAAAGTCTAGTGACTAAAATATATCCTATAAAATTACTGGACTTCATTCAACACTATTCTGCTGTTTTAATGTTCAATAAATGTGTTGAGGGGAGATATTTGGCAACATGCGTTAGTCTCTCTGGCAGAGAGAGTGACTACAATGGGGTTTGCTCTCCGCTGTATGGCAAGAGCACCAAGGCTCTACAGGGCTGCTGCGCAAACACTGAAAGGTTGCTGCTGGTGTGAAATAACGTAGCTCCCAGACACACAGCTGTGCAATCCTTCAATGCGACGCTCCTCCCTTGTCAACTGACAAGGAATTGGACAGTTTTCACATAAGCAATAAAACACAACAGGCAGTGTATTTCTGGACCATTATAGCATAACTGGGGTAGTGTCAGAAGTCAGAAGGCTGAAGGCCAAGCGTCTCAACTACAGGAGAAATACAAGATTGGCTCCGAAGCGTCTTAATGCTATCCCAAAATGGAATTTCTACAGTACATTAAATAAGGAGAAACACTTAGACCTGTGCCTTTAACACAGACATGGACATGACATCATTGGCAGCTAATTAAAACTTATTCCAGCCAGAATTGTCCTGCAGCCATAGCAGGCCATTCCACTGGTAAAGAGTTTGGAGGACGGGATGAAAAGGATTGGAATGCACTTTCTTTTGGATTAAAATATGAGAAAGGGATCATAATGGATTAAAAAAAAAAAAAAAAAAGAGTTTTGCAGGATCAAGGTCATTTAAACCAGTATCTCCAAATAATCTGGCCATGGGAAGCTCTTTCCCCATGGGAAATATCTGAAAAAAACCCTTTGCCTAGTTTTTGAGACAAACAAGACTAATGGACCAACAGACATGTGGATACAGTCCTGGAACTTATTTTTACTGGGGTGTAGCTATGAGTTGAGCCAACAGTATGGTTGTGTTTAACACTCTAGATACTCATAGGGAGAAGCGGTCACTGTCCCAGTATACTTTCAGTCCTTTATAAATATGAAATACTTCACATGCCAGGTGGTATCTATGCCAGGAGTTGCCGTAGGCAAGAGTCATGCTGCCCAGGGCTCCCACCTAGCAAGAAAAGTTGAGGAGTCAGAAGCAAAATCCATGGCCTTAGAGTCATGGGACTCTGTGGGGCACCGAGGAAAGGAGCACTGGAGGGGTGTGAGAGAGCCACGTACAGCTCTTCCAGCCCTGCAGTTTCTGGCCTGGGTGGATCCGAATGTAGACAGAGAAAAATGCATAAATACGCAGCATACATATTAATACAGAGTTTTGCTATATCTGAAAAGCAAAATTCCCTGATTTTCCAGACCACTTTACTAACTCTACAGATAGATAGCAAGTAATATGAAAGATATAACTGCAGCATCTCTGGCAGACTTTCCTTCAGAAAAAAACCTTAGTAGAAACTATTTTCTTATACTCTCCCTGTTCTCTGCTCACAGGTCATCTGGTGAGGCCACAGGTCGGAGTAAGGGCTTCAGTGGGAGAAGAGCACCAGGGAAGGGCTTTCATCTTTCGTGCTCGTTGCACACATGAACATTTCCTTTCTGTCAACAATTCAGACACCCGGTCAGACCAGTTATTTTCAAAGTATTTGTCATTGTCTGAGCAGGTTTGGTCTCTTTTCAAAATGTAATTTTTCAGATCTGTCACAAGCAGGAACAGACATTTGAGCAAGTGGTTGGGTTGCTGAGGGGAGATGTTTGGGCTCAGAAATGTCTACTAGGACAAAGCACAAGCTCGTATTATCTGGACACGTCTCTGCACCATGGGCTTGTTCTGTTCAGGAATCTGCTAATCTTATAATCTAATAATACAGTTGTGAAACTAAGTTACAGAGCGTTGTGAGAGTGGCTGAGTTGTGCTAGTATAACATCGCTATATCATGACAGCCACATCTCAGATGAAAAACGCTGAAAATTTTTTAGAGAAAAAATCCTTTGTTGATTCACTGTCACGTATTCAGGATGAAGAGAGCCAAAGGATTTCAGAGGACATCTTTCCTGTGCATTTTTTTGCCATCATCACATGGTTACCAATCATAAGATCAGAGAAGAGAGATCTGTAAGGGACACTAAGAAGTTATCTAGTTGATTCATCTCTGCCATAGGTAGGGCATATAATTATATGTACACCATTTCTACCATTTGTTTTTCTAACCCGTTCTTGGATACCTGTGATAATGGGCTTCACAGTTTCCCTAGACAATCTATTTCAATGCTTGTTTATTTATTAAAATAGAGACAATATTCTTACTGTTCTCGTACCTAAGATAATTTTTCCTTGTTTAAATTACCTCCTTTTTTATGCATAAAGTGCAGAGGAAATTTTTTTTCATTCTTCTTGCCACTACCCTCATGTATCCGAAGGCTATTATCACAATTCCTTTTTATTCTTCTGCAGACTAAACAATCTAAATTCCTTCAGCCATTACTTGTCAGATGTAATTTTAGACCTTTGGCCACAGTCAGTGCTCTCCTCTGGTCTCCATCCACCAGGTCTTTTTGGTGTGCAACACCCAGGGTTACCCACACTGAATAGAAGGAACATGTCTTAAGTCTTACAGGTGATATCCCCGTACAACTGCCTTCTTCCGAGCTCTGGCATTGGGAGGCAGAGAGAAGAAATGTGAATCTTTCACACTGTGACCAGGGTAGACTCTTTTTTAAGACAAAACTTTTCTGTGACCATTATTCAATAAAACCATTTTCATCTTAAAGTTCATTTATTTTCATGAACATTTGAATACTCGCAGAAGGTGAATGTAACAGAGGACACAAAGGCAGGCGTACCAAATTCAAATATTCCTAAAATAAGTGTAAGTGTAGTCTCATTCTGAGTTAACAGAGATACTTTTCCTTAGGACAACCCAAGATGATAAGTTATTCTGCAAGTTTGATAAGAATAATGATAGATACTCACTAAACTGGTAATAGATGTACATCATGTTGTAGTTTTAATGATTTAAGAAGAATGAGGCAACACTTATGAAGAAAACACAGTATCGCTTATGCTCTAACTGGGGGGGGGGGCAACAAACAACAAACAAGCTTTCATCCACACAAGCTGTCCTCAAGACATGCTTCTATCTTGGACCTGAAAAAGGGTTTTTGACCCAAATGTTTGTCTCTTTTTTCCAACTATATTAGTCAGCCTAATAAAAGAGACTGCCCCATCCATAAATCTTGTTTCTCTGGTAGTTATCACTATAATATTTGCTGCCATAAGCCCCCAGGAATTCACAGATCACTCTCTCTGTCTCTCTCTCAAAAAGACAAAAAGGAAAAGGTCAGATGAAACCCTATCCCGCTGCAGGGCCATATTCCTGTGCAAAGCAGCAGTGTCAGGGATCGCCACATTAGCCTCAGACAAGTTGACAGGTCGGTGCAGCAGAGTGCAGTGCCATGAAGAAATGCGACCTTGTGTCCCAAAGCCACGCGGCCACCAGGGTCAGTGCTGCACTGGTGCGGTTACACCAGTGCCGGTTTTGGAGGGCTCTCCCAGCGCTGGCCCCTGCTCTGTTGCAAGCTACAGACATGTCCCAAACTGCTGGTGAGGCTTCAGTTCCTTGGGTGCGTGGTGGCTTTGGAAAAACACAATCTCTATTCACAAGGAGTGGAAAATCACCAAGTGATTTGTTACAAATTATTCACCATGCTCTAAGAATAACCAACTCATTTCATTTAAAAAGAGGGCAGAGAGGTTCTCTGCAAGCACGTGAGCGTTTTTCCCCAAGGAAAATTTCATAATGGTTAATATAAGCAGAACTACAGTAGTGCATATGGTTAACAGCTGCTTTAACATGATATGGCATAACAACTGTCTGGAAATCATTAGCCCAACTTTTCTTTAGTATTTGGGTAATTAACCAACAGACAGAGCTATTTCAACTTATCGGATAATACATAGATATATATTTTTTCTGTATTATTTACAGTACATATAGTCCTGTTTCTCAAAATAATACATGAAACGATTGCTGAGTGGATGAAAAAAAAAACCCATAGGTCTCAATAGATATTTAACAGATACTTAGATCTTTCCAAAACACTGAAACATTCATGGGTTCCAAAGAAGACTTTCCTTTAAGGAAATTAAAACATAAAATTCTATTACTGTTAAGGTTGCAAAGAGGCTAACAAAAGCCTGGAATATAAATATTTTTATATATGTATAAATTTTCTTAAATATATTAAACCATAAAGCAGATTTCTCAGGGACTTTGATAATGTAGATCACCTTTTGGTACATAGATTTTGTAGCAGACCTTTATTGCTCTTCACAATTGTCACCTTGCCCCTCTTTTATATGCCCGTAATAATTTTGTTGGAAGTACAGCTATTCTTTAGCTTAAACAGTGATATCGGGAAAAGTTTTAGCTCTTGTAATATTAAGCAAAGCCAAAACTGAAGAGGAAGAGAGATCAGCACCACATATGGAGGGCAAAATAATCTTCCTGGCTTTGTGTTGATCTACAGAAAGCTAGAAGCCATTGTCATCTTGCATGAAAACATATATAAACATGTATGGAGTCAAGCAATTATAGGAAGGCAGCTTGAAAAACAGAATGGTTTAACCAGCCAACAACTCTATAATTTGTTAACGTTCCTGGTCCAGAAGTTTTGTTGCATATTCCAACTTTATTCATTCTGCAGAAGAATTAAATGATAACAATAATATCACTTCCAAAAGCTTCTTTGGGAAGTAACTATGGTCAAAGGGATGACCTAAAATTTAGACTGTACATAAGTAGCAGAAATAAAAACTTATAATTGTAAGACCTGAATTCTTGTCAACTTCCCATGAGTCCAGGTAGTAGGGAGGTAAGGAATAATGATGTAAAGTTTTCCTTTCTGCTTCCCAGGGTGTTTGCATGTGTGTATTTGCGCACCTGTCCTTCCTTGAGGACAGCTCAGAATTCATGTTTAATACCCATAGAAAGCTAAACCTGTCCCCTCATGCAAGTGCATCCATGTTCTTTCGAGTGGGGCAGTGAAACGCTCTTAGTAGCTTGGTTATAATGAAGCTTTGGGAGTGGGGAGGGAGAAGGGACATGACTAAAATACAAGTGGTTACTCAGCTGCTTAAGAATAAGCCAGAGAGTAGTTTGACCCAATTGACTTTTCTTTTGGATGCCACTAAATGCAGCCTTCACTCTAGCTGCTCCACAGAATACAGCTTATTTTCCCCTTTTGGACCTCATACGTACCAAAGCATACATTTCTTTACAGCACACATCTGAAAAGACAGTGGTAAATGCTAATTGTGCAATGAACTTTGAAGCACAGGTGTGTTCTTGCTTGATGAAGATAGATTCCTTTTCAACAGTAGCCATTTAGTAAGAAATATGTGTAATGCACTACTGCCTGAATCTGATATATCGCGCTTCTGCTAATATGCATCATAGAAGCCGGAGAAAAAAGACTTATTAAACATCAGTAGCTTTTCCACAAACTCACCACCACTATTAATTAACTGCCTGTTAATGAGTGCAGCATGCTTTCTAAAGTCCAAATCTGGCGATTTGGATGGAGTTCAACAATAATCCCACCACACTGATGGGCTTTGACAGACTACCAAAATGCCTATTTGCAGTCTTCATGGGACAGTATAGTCAGTAAAGATATCTGGTGGTATTTCCACATGTATATGACTTCTATATGATTCATGGTCCAACATGAGTAATGACTGCAATTCCTGTAAGGTTGTGGAGTAGACTTATCCAATTGCTCTTTGTCAATGGAAGTTGTCGCAACACAGATCAAGAGCTCATTTAATTCAGAGAGCTAAATTTTGGGAACAGATACAGCATTGAATCTGCTCCTAGTTTTCGTTCCATGGGAGACAAAGAACTGAAAAATTCACATTTCTTCAGAAATGTCATGAGTTGAGCTATTTCTCCTAGATCTCCATATAGCAGAGAATGTTTGCGGGCTGACAGTCTTGCACAATATTTAATACTTGGCACTTAAATCTCAGGACAACAGTTAATTGCATTTCGTCTTCTTCAAGTTCGACCCAGCATCTTGCTAAAGGCAGAAGAAAGTCACCTCATGGCTGAGAGGGACCTTCTGAGGTGCAGGAGTGGAAGTCCCACCATCTTCCAGCTGAGCATTCCCCTCCTTGCAGAGAGCACCGGGATACTTTTGGCATACCTACCACAAACTGCCATACACAAGCTCACGTAGGGGTCTTGTGAGCATGGGTGAAAAGTAATTCTTATTAAGGGAAAAGGGTTTTTACCTCACTTGCCCTTTTTTTGCTCTTATAGGACAATAGCTAGAGCAAATCTGCACAACAATAGAGTCAGATTTCTAATCACAAACTAATGTCTCCATTCTCAGCACATCGGATGAAGAAAAAAAATTCTGTTCCCTTTCCCATTGTTGGCCTCTGACCAAGTTCCATGTGGGTCTAATACTGCAATCTTCATTCAAATAAGAAGAGATTTATCAAAGTGAAGATCAGGACTTTTGTCTATAAAATCAGCTGGTTCCTGTTAGAAGATTCATTCAATCATGATGACATTTGTGATATCTCCACCAAAATCAGCAGAACTCATTCCTTTTGCTTTGCAAGATTCATCTCATTGTATCTTATCAAAGTCTTTTTGTTACTCAGACCAGTGACTGTAAAGAATTATCAGAAAAAAAATTCTGGAACTGCTTAAGACTACTGATTTCATGAGGGGGATGGGAAGAGTGCATGGAAATCCCCTTCCAAATTACTAGCATTTGAATCCTGAAACAAATGTAACACAATAAAATTGTCTTCAATATTACAATAAATTTAATGAGCCTTAGAGCAATTCAGTCACAATAATAAAGCACAGAATCATGCAAATAACACTAATAGTAACAAACAAATTCTAAGGAAAAGTATTGCAACTGTCTGACGATAATAATGGTAAGAAGATGAGAAATTAAATCAAATCAGGAAACAAACTTTCAATGGAAAGCTTCTATCCAGGCTTTTTATAACTTAAAATATGTCTAAAATAAAAGTAGCAAGAAAATGTTAAGTATCCTACCATACTATTCATATTTTGATTTTTTTTTTTCATCTTTGTTTTCAATATTTAGGCAAAGCTTCCTGGGAATGCTCTTTACGGTTAGCTTCCTATTCATCACTTCTCTTCTGTTATCTCATCCTAGATGGTAAGAAATTACAGTAAAAGAAAAATAATGGGTCAGTGAAAGAAAAAGAGAGAAAAAATATCTAGCTTTAGTCCCATTTTCTGTAATATTATAGGTACTCTTCATTTTTGAAAAATGGGAAATAACATGTTATGGTTCCTAGATGCTGTTAAAGCCTGAATCTACCAGTCCACATTCAAAAAGTGCCAGCAATGTTTTTGAAAGGGCTTCTGCCAAAGAATAAATAATATCTGCACTTCAAGAAACAGAATTTGTGTCCTAAAATTTACTCCAAGAAAAGGGAGAACATTACTCTCCATCTTTACGGGTTTCTGAAGACACATTTAATCCATGAGCTAATTGATTTATTTTGGCAGGAGAGCTGCCCTTTTCTCTTTCTCTTTTTTCTTTCTTTCTTTTTTTTTTTTTTTTCTGTGGAAACAAGCAGGCTATCAGGACAGCTTTTTAAAATGTGAAGATCTGCTTAATAAACTCCTGCAAGAGTAGTTGGGACACAGATGTTTCTTATAATTATTAGTTATAACTTAAGATAAAATGATGATGGCAAATTAGAAGTCTGAGTTTTATACTGTGTACCTACTAAATCTCTTTTCTATTGGCGATCTTACCCAGCAGTATACAACAAATGTATTACTGCAAAGCATGTATTAAATATACCACACATATGTAGTCAGATAGTTGGATGACATGTAACTAATGCAAACATTTGCATTCTTCTTCCATGGGGGAAGCATTTACTTCTGTAATGTAGAGCATTCAACCAGTTAATATCTGAAAGTTCATCTGATACGAGTAAGGATGTTTCTTTTTTCCACAGCAAATATGTAAAACTTTCCCTGTGGATGTTTTCCTATAATACGTAGCAGCAAAGCTTATGTCACTCAGCCCTCTCGCTACAGAAATAAGACAGCACTTGCTTGCTGTCGACCAGCACAACCGGCCATGTTAGACCTTGACCTTTTGAAATGGGTCTTCAGTATTAGCCATCTTGCTGGTGCTTAGGGATCTCTATCAGTGATTAGGACCTGGCTCTTTCAGGCACCTCACACACACATAAGAAAAAAATTTTTGCTGCCCTGAAGAGTTCACAGGCTCGAGAAAGTAATTTTCTCCTCAGCCAGCCAGAGGTGGCTGGTGCAAGCTCCTCACCAAAGGCAGGCGGGCATCTCCCAGCTGTGAGCAAGGACATGCAGCCTCTGGTTCCCCTCCAGGCTGTGTTCTTAACTGCTGCCCACAAATAAGTCTTGTCTTCTCCATTTTTGCCGTGTCAAAGCTCTGTAGCTGTTTCTCCCTGTTTTTTCTTTTTTTTTTTTTCTCCCATTCCCTTTCAAACCCATCGCACAGAACTCATTTAAACCATCAGGGTTTTAAATTTAACTCTGACAGAAGTCAGACGGTAGGTTTCTGCACCCACCTCCAGTGATGTAAGGCTAACCTTGGGGCCCGCGCTTCCAGCCGAGCCCATTGCTCGGCGCAGGAAAGCTAAGCGCGCCGATTTTCCCATGCCCTCAGACTTCGTCTGCCGAGATGCCTGCAAAGCCTCTCTGGGCTGCCTGGTGGCGACCGCTGCAGTAAACAAAAAGCAAATTCAGCATGGTCGGTTCTTGTTTAATCCATACGCGTCAGGAGCCCGGGCTCCAGCCGGTGTGAGCCAGGACAACCCCGTCGATCAAAGCAAGGCTATGCCAGATTATGTCACCTGAGGACCTGGCCCCTGGTCTCAGGAGCCTCTCTTGAAGTTCACCAGGAGTTTTTCAGCCAAGAAGATTTGCATTCCCTTTCCAATAGTGACTGCTTTTTCCAGTGCTGAGAGAAAAGTTCTCATAAAACATGTACTCTTGTTATTATTATGGGACAGTAATGCTAATATTATAGTAGTACCCAGAGGCCTGGAACAAGGTCCCATCACGTCGTATGTTGAACAAACATAGTTGTGGTTCTGGCCAAGGCGTCAGCCCTGCCACGGCAGCAATCACTACCATGTCCCCGCAGAGGAGCTGAAGGTACCAAGTTAGAGGAGATCCCCGCGGCTGCCAGGTAGGTGCGCACCAGCCGTGTCTGTCTTCAAATACCCACCCTTTCGTGCCCTGAGGGTGGGTTTTCACCCTCCCTTTCACAATCTAAAGAAACCTGCCAGAAAGAAAACTTACAGGATGCAACATAAGACAGAGGGTAAGATAGGAAGGTCGTCATGACCTTCACAGAAGAAATAAGAAAATATCTGAACTGTGTACCACCACGGGCTTAATTGATTTGTTTTTCAAGAGAAATATTCCAGTCATGAGCTGGCCCTTCCAGGGAGACTTTTAATGGCTTAGGGTAACCAATAACTGGCTTATGCTCCCTCCCGGGGTGCTGAGATCACCCTTTCACATCCAAAAGGGAGCGAGAAGGTACATGCTCCCAGCTTCTGGCTCTCGGACATGCCTTTAAAAATTGTACAGTGCCCTGCAAGCAAGAGGGTGACAGGGCAGATGTCACCAAACAGAGCCTGTCTGAAGGACGCTTTCCATGGTTCAGATACATGATCTGCTGGAGAGACATGGGAGCCCACAGTTCGTTTGTTTGTTTGTTTATGTCAAGAATTCAAAAAAATAGGTATTTCATTAGCTTTAACATATTGAGTTAAATATTTAACTATGTTAGCACGAGAAAAATCTAGTTACTGTGCCAGTTGGTTTACTGGAGAAGTAATTATCGATTGATACATGCATTTATGAGTACTCTAAACACTACATGTTAACTGATGTAACATTCCTCAAGAAAAATTTCAATCCTAGTACTGCCGTTTGCTCTCTGTCCTGGGGTACCTGGAGGCTGTCCCCACACTTTGCCATTCTGCAAGGTACTCTACAGGCGCATAATGTTTCGCAGACCCTGTTTCAAAGACTTTAAAAATCACATTCATGGTTTCTGGACTAGATTCTCTGTTAGTTTAGATTGGCAACCCTGCATTGACTTCAGTGGAAGTCTGGTAATTTACACCAACTGCAAATTTGGATCTTTATTTCTTCTTCTTTTTATTTCTGAGGACAGATTGGTTTATTTTAAAATCTGGCTGCTGACTAGAAATGTGTGAAACAACTTTTTTTGCTGCATAAATATTTTTAAACTGTATTTTCAAGGATTTTGCAATGAGTTACATGAAGCTGGCAAAGCTCTGGTACCCCCTTCATCTTGTGCAAACAGAATTAAGTAAAGAACAGGCCTTTGGGACATTAGCATGTTCAAGCAAAAAGAACATTAAAAAGCAACTTTTTTCCCAGAGACCCTTAACCTTTCCCCATCCTGGCCCCTGGAGTGACATTCCACCATCCAGAGATGTTACCTGATTTATCCTGAGCACCCCCACTAGATTTTTTTTATACCCCAGATAGGACCAACTGGCCAGTTTACTGCTTGCATTTGCCATCACTGCAATGGATAATTAATCTCATGCTGTGAGTCCCTCGGTCTATAAAGCCTACTCCAAATTCAATTAAATTTCTAAGTGTAGGCACAAGGCCATCTAAAAGTTGTTTTTCCCTTGAATTTAATAGCTTTTGGCCTAGAAAGCTGGTCCTCTGGCCTGCTAGTTTTTCCCACATAAGGCAGGCCTTTCTCTTTCTTCATTATTCAGAATTACCTCAAGATCCTCTTAGCAGTAAGCACTCAGTTAGTCATACACCTCCCCAAAATATTTTAATGTGATGAAGCCACTGAGCATTTCTAAACACGGACACAAATATTTGTGATTGTACTGTAAATGGTTTCTGCATCCCATTGAGCATTGTCTAAGGCCAAGACTCAGAGCCAAGGAATCAAGTTTCAAACCTTGACATGAGAATCAGGGCTTTGGCATCTGGTCCTCAAAGGAGGGCTGCACCCCTGCTGAGGCTGCAGGGATGCTTTGCCTTCTCCAGAGCTGCCTCTCACCCAGCTCTCTGCACCTGCCTCAGCATCCTCGCTCCCGTCCAAGGTTTTCATTCCCTTCTCAGCAGTGTTTTGGGGAAGCCAGTCCTGCTCTGTGCAATATCCAGTCTGTCTCCTGCTGATGAAGCAATTTGCCTCCTCAGCTCTAACCACTCTTATTCCAGGCTCCCAGTTAGTTGCACACTGGTATTGCCAAAGTAAAAAGATAATGATGTGGGCAACAGCAAGACACAGACACTGCGAGACACCTACATGTATGTGTGATGTCTTTGATCCCTCCTTTGAGCTTGAACTCCTTTCGTTTCCTCATCTCCAAAGGCTGTGGTGGGCATGGTGGTGCAAGGCTGCGTGCGGGTGGGTGAGAGCTGCCCAGCCTGCTCCAGTCCCAGGCCCACAGAGAGCTCTTTGGGCATTAGGGTGTTGATGGCTCCTCCTGGCCTTTGCTTCATTTGAGGACCTGCATGCCTTGCATCGGCGCACCCCTCCAGCTGACAGCAGCGGATGCTGCTGCCTGACTCTTTCCACCCCCCCCAGATCTGCCCCCCTGCCTGACTCTTCCCCCCCCCCCCAGATCTGCCCCCGCCTCTCCCTGCTGCTCAGCCCCATCTCTCTTTGCATTCCCAGGCCCAAGGGGCTGCTTCCCTGGCTGCACACTGGTTCCTCACTCTTGCACTCCCATCACACACATGCACACACGCAAATACATCTGCTTCTGCAGGGATTTCTGCAGGTCTCTGCCCGCCCTCCTGCTCCCAGTTCCCCCATTCCCAGCCTGGCAGCAGGGGCTGGCTGGGAAGAGGGGTGCAGAGAGCCCAGAGATGTGCATCCACCTGAGCTGCTGCTTTCTCCTGGAGGTGGAGGGCAAGGCGCAAGGGGCCAGGCAAGGAGGACTTCTTCCCGAAGGCAGAGCTGAAATTTATAAAAGGGTTAGAGTTCTGCCTTCAGATCTTTCCTGGCTCCACTCCTGAGAAAATCATGTCAGTGAGAAGACCTGGCAGCACCGCTGGCTCCCCCCACTCCTCAGCCCTGGAAGACCTGCTCAGCGCTCAGTCCTCCAGCTTCTGAATCGTGGCTTAGCTGCACATGGAGCTGGCCATCACTCCCAGCCTTCGCTCTACCCCTCTGTGCGCCACTTCGATGAATCACAGGTGTTGTGGATTTCCCTCGAAGGACTGAAAGGAGTTTTCAAGAGCTCCAAAATCACTCAAAGTTAATGGGAGCTGGGAGCCCAAAGTGCCCCTGAGGAGCTGCACTGCCCCAGCGCCGCTCAAGCCCTGATGTGCACTGGAACTGGGATTCCTAAGTCACAGGATGCTTTTAAAAATGTGTTTCACTCTCTCACACAAATAGGAGCCAAGAGCTTGCGAGTTCTGGTCTTGCTTCTGCAATTAAACTGTTCTGAGGCTTTTAGGCAAGTCACAATCCTACTGAGCCTCTTTCACCATCTGTAAAACGGAGATAACAATATTTAACATCCTTCCAAAGTAAATGTTAATAAGACTTCAGCAGCTTATGTCTGCATAGGGTCTTGAAGATACAAGGCACTGGGAGAACATTATGTGTTGTTGTTACTAATTGTGAATATCCTTTGCTTTAGTTTGTTGTCAATTATTATTAAAAGTGAGAATTTGTGATCCAATGTAATATTACTCTGAAAAGATTTAGTATCTTTCACAGCCTGTAAATAACTTGGTTGTATTTGTCTGATGCAGAGATGGTAATAGGAAACAGATTTCAAAAGTGGTGCAAAAAGGAATGTGTGGTTATTCTGACAATATAGTTTTCTTAAATTTAAACCTGATAAATCAGCTTTGGGCTCATATTTTCTCTGAGGAGAATATTTTTAAGTGAGGCAACATAAATGAATTCCTTAATTGGAACATAAACATTAGCACTATGTTTCTACCCTTCTGTTCATTCTAATGAATAAACAGACACATGTCGGGGCTTTAAACAACATTTGGCAAGGAAGTATAGGGAATTTGTTCACAAATTGCAGAAGGAATCTGATGGAGGTCTTCCCACTACCAACTTTTTGACCCCAACAAGTGAGAAATGACCCATACGTTGCAAAACTAGACACACCGGTGTCACAGAGGGCACTGTGACATATCAACAGTTTACCAAAAACGTTTGTCTTCATTACCATGAAATACCTATCTGAAGCCATCTAAAATTTGGCAAATGAAAGTTAATTGTACTGCAGTAAAGATATTAGATCAACTGACCCCATCGTATGGGAAGTTACTCAGGCACAGGAAAGCTCTGCTCTGTTTCCTTCATCTTGTTCCTTTTTTTTTTCTCAGGAACCACAGGACACTAGATACATCCACTCAGGCTCTGCATCTCCAGCATGAATGTTGTTTTTCCTCCCCCATCCTGCTTATTCCTATGGATTCACAATACCATTGGCTTCCCTCTAGTGGGGGCTAGCCCTAAAAATCAACCTTAATGTAAAGGGTGGAGTAGCTCATGGCTGTTGTACCATGAAGAAGTCAGTTTAGGAAATGCAGAAATTTTCTCAGGGATATGGGATTGCTGGATTGGGTTTTGCTCTTAGAGATTTCCATCCCCAGTTGATTGAGTCTCCGTCCCCTAACACCAAAGGGTTCCTAACCCTTCCGGGTCATGGTGCACCAGCTGAAGGACTGTTGATGTTGCTATTCTCCTCCTTTTCATAGGAGCGAGTAAGCACACAAGTATGGGTCACTGATGCGAAGCGGCCAATGTGTCTGCGGAAAATGAAGTCTGGACACTTTCTTCTGTAGGTGAGGTTTCTTTTATTCTCTCAAGCCTCGTAAACCCACTGTGTAGCTCCAGGTGTGTGTATGGTTTTGTGTGTTTTTAATGTAGCTTCTTAGATCCTTTAGATTGAAATCCATAATATTTTTCTAATATAATAGCGGTTTTGGAAGGGTCAGCTCTAATGAGTTTCATTATAGTTGGTAGTGGCTCTCGGTGTATATGGATCTTTAATGGAATCTCAACTTCCGTGGAGCTGAAGCAGATAGGACTTTCTCAAGAAAGAACAGAAAGGAGTGAGAATGCTAGTCTTTTCCATATTTCTAAGCAGCCAGTTATTTTGGAATCTATTGCAGATGTATCCCATTAGCTGTCAAGTTACTTAGTAAACCCACCAAATTACTGCACACTCACTCAATAAAAGTGCTAGATATATAAAGAAGCAAGGAAGTTAAGGTTTTTCTTAAACCTCACCAGGAAAAAAAGAATTTTTGTTTTGTTTTGTTTTTGTTTTTTTAAACAAGGAGTACAGCCAGGGAAAATGAATGTTAAAAAACAAGCAGTACAAAATGAGGGCTTACATTTCCAAACCTCGACATACCACATGTGCCTATAAAATACAGGAAATGGGTACAAATGTGAAGCTGCACACAGGATTAGAGGCACATGAACACATTTAAAGCAGGTGGAAATAATGTCAGCTGGAGCTGTAATGTTAGGTTTGTACCAGGGGGCAAAGAGTAGATGGGGCTATACTGCTATTAAAGTACTCTTGATACAATTTTCTGAGAAGAAATCATAAACACAAACAATTTCTGGCATCCTTAAGCAAATGTACAGATGTTAGTTGCATCTCTTCCCATTGCCTTTCAAACAGGAAAGCCTCCAGGCCTTCAGCTCAACTGCAAAGCCTTCCAAATCCAGAGAGCTACTTTGTCAACAAAAGGAGCCTTGGGGAACATCACTAAAGTGACTTTTTTGTCAACTGGCATTACAATATCATGCAAGGCCAACACATGACATCAAGCTATTGGGAAATCTGTGGTCTGGTGCTAAGTTATCCTCGAATAAGTGTGTCATGCATTGAAACAATGATGGGATGCACACAGGACAAGTAATAAGATGGCCTCTACTGCCCCCACAGACTCATTCCTGCAAGATCAGCACGGGCGGGCGTAATCCTCTGCAGAAACATCTCCGTTTCTCCCTACCAGTTCCCAAGTAGGATGCTTTTGGGTACGCTATATCAGAAAGGGCCTGGCAGGATCAGTGTAAGGTCTACAGAGAAACAAACTTTTCATCTCTTTTCGGATAATCCTGCCAGCAGTCAGGGTAAAAGTAACTTGTCATTAACTATGCCCAAGGCTACAATCTCCTCTCTGAAGATCCTGGGGGCAGCTGGAGCTGACAGGGCCCAGGAGCCAGGGGAAGAGGCTCAGAGCTGGCACAGAGGCACAGCGCAGGATGGTCCCAACCCTGTCTGCATCCTCTGGGATATGAGTCGCTCTGTGTGCACAGTTAGTAAAGTTTACTGCATCCTGTGCCTCTCCTGCCAAACTCTCACTCACAGTGAGGATCCAAATCAAAGGCTCTCCTGCCTCTAAACCCCTGCCTCCTCATAGCAGCTTAGATTACACATTTTCCACGGACTAGAGGAGCGCCCATGTCCTACAGCTTAAAAGCAAAAACTAAAGAATTGACTGGGTCCAAAGAAATTTGTGTTTCCAAAAAAGACAAAATGTGAATGATTTCAGAGTCTGGAATCCCTTCAATCACGCCTTCCAAAAGCAACCCTAGCCCCGCATCCAAAATCTACTGAGGGAGAGAAAACAAGCAAACCTTTCCCACTTCTGAAGATATGGCATACTTGCTTCAGTGCCCATTAAATGCGATAGTAAGTTTTCCTCCTCTTTGCCAGGTTAAACTACAGATATTCCTTCCCATTCTCTTGTACTGTCTTCCAGAGCACAAATAAAGCACCATCTGGCCCTTCATTAACTCTATTTCATTTCCTTTGATCTCATGTAAACGATGAGAAAAAGATCTAAGACTCCCTTCTCTTTAGACATGTGCATAACTCACATCAGTGTCAATGGGAGTTAAACATGCCTATGGAGAGGAAGAAATAGAAACCACCGTGTGTTTCACTGTAGCATCTTTGCATTTGCAAAATGGAAACAAAATGGTCCAAAACCTAATTCCCAGATCACATTCCTCCAAGTCTGAAAGTGGACCTTAGAGAGGATGTAGAAATACCAGCATACTGTAACAGGACACAATGGGGTGGTTGATGCTCTTATTCATAAAGCAAACTGTCTCAGTTGTCATGAATTCATGTGTCTGCAGCTCAAAGGAAGAGAAAAAGAATAAAATTTAAAATGCATTTTGAAGTTTTCCACACTTTATCTTCTCTTTATATACAAGACAAAAATTGCTATAAATTAAAGCCTGAGGTCACAGAGCCTTCCAAAGCCCCTCTTTTATTTGGCCCCCTCCCCTTTCTGAACAGCACGATCATTCCCCAGCTGAAGGGAGCAAGTTCAGCATTATCTTCTCCCGCTGCTGGTCAAGTTTGTAAGGGTGAAAGATGCTCTTTCTGGTTTGCATCGGCCAAAGAAGCAATGGATCCGGAGAGCTGGCAGTTGCCAGTTAACACCCCATACTTCCTAAGGCATGTGGAGAAGTTCATGCCTATATAACATCACTGGTGGTGAAGGCCAGGATGTGTGCACCCCCAGGAGAACCACAGCCACCCAGACAGTCACGGTCAGGCAGGGGGGCAGGGATGCTGTATTACCCCCTCACATCCCTGGAGTGGGGTGCTTGGGATAGGTGCTAACCGAGGCCTTCACCCCGTCCTGCACCACACCCTGGCACCGAGGTTCCTGCTTTGCCCTGTTGCCAGGGGGCCTCTCAGCCCCAGTCCCGCCCCCCAGCACCCCCTGCTGCCCCTTTAGTGAGGCTTTTCACGGGTCAAGTGATGGATTTAGGGATGCATGAGCGTGGCGAGGACTGACAAGCCTGCCCAAGAGCTCATCAGTCTAAACACACGGCCCCTTCCGCCCAGCTGAGATCCTATATATGCGCGTGTGTATATTTGTACATATACACACACGCACCTATATACAAGGCCTGTTT
>NW_008825615.1:1954134-1954995 GCF_000699105.1 Pygoscelis adeliae
GCGCGGAGCCCTGGCAGCGCCGAGCCGCGGGGAGCCGCGGGCGGGAGCCGGGCCCTCCCAGACGGTCCATTTCGTTTCCCTGGCGTTTAATGCGGGCTCTGATCTAGCGCAATAATCAATAACCATCCTTCAGCCTTTGAACACCAGGGGGCTGAGAGGACTTTTCAAGACAAATTCCTCCGGCGATGATGTATTCTTCACACTTACTGTGCACTTTCCACTGAGAAAAGAGCGAGAAAGAGAAAGAAAGAAGAAAAAGAAGGAAAAAAAAAAAAGAAGGGGAAAAAAAAACCCCAAAAGCAGAGGAAAGAATTGCATTTATCTACAGAAATCAACGACTGAAAGAATCCCGACCGCAAGGCGTGCCTATATTTAATGGGAAGACTTTAATCGACATATATGTGTGTGCGTGCATGTATGTTTATACATACATATAGATTTATATTATTATGTATATGTGTATGTATATACACACACGCATTTGTTTATTTTTAAAAAGGCGCCAAGGGGCTTTACACACGCAAACCTTAAAGGAGAGCGGCTCTAAAGCCCCGCTTTGCGACACGTAGCTGGAGTCTCCACAAGCGCCTCGCCCTCGCCCCGCTCCCCGGGTAATTACAAGCAGAGTGCTCGCACAGTTTTTAATAACTGTCTCCCTTTCAGCACATCGAAAAAGCAATATATTTAAAAGATATATTAGGTATGCAACACTTGATAGGGAGCTCGGGGGAAATGATCTCCTGGATGTTACTCTGAAAGTATTTTGGTCTGGCTGATTGCAGAGGAATTTAATTTTGACCAGCCAAATCCCTTCTTTCAGGTGGTAGCGGGAATCGGACGGTGCTCGGGGGCTCGGCCGGC
>NW_008825615.1:1955543-1956480 GCF_000699105.1 Pygoscelis adeliae
CGCCGCCGCCCGCCGCCGGCCCGGGGCTCGCGCGGGCTTCGGGGGTGTTTGCGGGGAAAAAAAGCAGAAAGCGAGGGCCTGCGCCCCCGGGTGCGTGGGTTTGCGCTCCCCCGCGAGCGAGGGGCGCGGGGGGCTGATCCGAAAATCCGGGCGTGAGGCTCCGAGGCGAAGCCTTCGGGCTCCCAGCCCCGCGTTCAGCTGCCGGGGTAAAAACCAGCCGGCGAAGGTGCGGTTCAGTCAGCGAGGCATTTCAATTCCCCTCGCATATAAACACAGGAACGGCCTTTCAAGAAATTCAGACAACTTTGTAAAACACCATCTACTCACACGTTCACACCGAGAAGAGCAGTAAAAGGGTATGAGCGTAGGGTCTGGATTTTATATTTTCCTGTCCTCTGGGGTCTGGTTTTAGACGGAGGGAATTGTTTTTTATTTTAGGGATTTTTTTCCCCCCTTTTTCTGTGTGGGGAAAGATTAACCTTTCGAGCCGAGAAATACAGGTGCTCCCAGGAATCTCTCCCCCCCAGCGCACACATCTAGGCGAGAACGGCAGAGCCGCGTCCTGCGGGGCAGCGAAAGGGAGATTACAACGTTGAAAGCTAAAACAAAGGGCTCTCGTGTTTCCCACTGAGCAGTACCGGGCTAGCTATGGCAGGGGAAAAGCCGAGCCCTTAGCAAGTGAGAGGAGCAGGAAGAAAGCCAGTTCAAGGCGGAGAGGCAGGGACTTTCGTTCAGAAATTGATCTGCGCTCGGAACAGGAAAAATTGACTCTTCCCTTCACATCTGTCCCATTATTTCGGTTTATTTATAGCTGATGGGGAAATATCATCTTTTCCTTCCCCTCCCTGCAAACGGGAAAGGCACGAGAAGCTCTCGCCTAACGGGATAAGCTTTTCCGCCGCTGGGGACAAGCGCTGGTTGCGAGGCCCGGCGGCGG
>NW_008825615.1:1956617-1958401 GCF_000699105.1 Pygoscelis adeliae
CGCCGCTCTCTTTCCAACAAAGCCTTATACCGCCTCGCGGATCAGGGTCGTGTTTCGGGGGAGCTCTGCGAGGCGTGGAAGAGGAGGCCCGGTCCTGCAGTCGGACTGGCCTAACGTTCGGAGGGAGTCTTAACTAAGCAGAGAGCGCAAGGTCAGCTTCTAAAGCAGCCTAACGGGCTGTTTCGTGGCCGTAAAGTCCTTAAGTAACCTTGCATTTAAAAAAAAAAAAAGAAAGAAAGAAAGAAAAGAAAAAGAAAGAAAAAAAGAAGAAGCTTTCTTTGACATGGTTCAGGAATAAAACAATCGAAAAAGCTAAACCTCTCCCACTCGGGCGCTCCAAGAAGGGAGTTTGCAATTAGCTGCAAAATCCCCCTGTGAGTTAATGACCTAATTTGTGAGGTATAAATTCACTAACTGTCTATGCTTTCTTCTTTTATTTTTTTCTCCCCCCCCTCCCCCGCCGGACCTCCATGGAAATGTCTTTATTCATTTGTTTGCAATATACCAAAACTATGACTGCGACACTTTGCTGGGCAGTATTCAAAGAACGGAAAATACTCGCTTGGGCACCCTTGGCTTTGTAAATAACTGCTTTGCCAATAGATGGCATAGTGTCCTTTCCACTGTGGGGAAGCTCCGCTTCCCCGTTTATTTACCTTGCTTGTTTGTTTTGCTCGCAGCATTTTTTTTTTTTTACGCATAAACGTCTCTTTGCATTTCCTTCCCTGGAGTACAGAAAACATAGGTATCTTTAAAAAGGTATATTGCAAAAATTAAAATTACAGATGTAATACATACTGCGAAACCTATAAAAATGCGTTTACAATGGTTACTTAAAAAAGAAATTTATAACTTTCATATGTACCTTACTCGTGCAATATGCAACTGCCATATGTTTCCTAGTTCCATAATTCAGTTTTTCCTGGACAGCTGGAGCAGGTAGTACTTCTTAAAGTACATTTCATGTAATATGAGAAGTAGCCCTGACTAAAGACCGAGGGTTACCATAAAAAGACACAAGCCTTGCTTAAAAAATGTTGTTTAACTACACATCGTTTCTTACAATGGTATGATATAAATGTTCCCGTAGACCCACGTTATGATAAAACGGAGATATGCCGTATCTTTTTACTGCTGAAATCCCAGCCTCGCAAACATAAATATTTCCAATTAGTGCCTCTACCCTAAACTACAGTGATTTAAGGCTACCTAATTTAATTTAATTCCATACATGTTTTCGTATTCTTCCTGAGACAATAGTGAAAATATGAGTTAAATTTATAGGAAAGCAATAAAGTAAAGCCAGAGGTTTCTTCAACCCTCATTTAGCGTTTGCAAACGTTTATTTTGTGACTGGAGTAACGAAAAGGCTATTTTTAAAAATCGTTTGTCTGAAACGAACAATAACTGTAAGTGGGAGCGTCATATTAAAGACCGGAGATTTCCTTAAAAATGATGCGTACTCGTGGCTACGTAATTCCAAATTAAGGTAGCAATTTAAGCGCTGTAAAACGCAATCACCAGAATATTTATAATTTTAACACGGGTGCCTTTAAACTGTGTTTTCAATTCTTCAATGCGATTCCTCAGCATTTTCACCCGTCTGGAAAGCCGGTCGGTTGGCTGCGCACTTATTTCCGTACGCTGATCTTATTTATACTCCGCAGCAGGGGAGCGAATATTTTTTTCCGCAGTTTCAAAACCGGACCTGAGGCTGCGGGGGCACCGGCCGGTAAGGACGGCCGGGCCGGGGGGGCTCGGTGGAGTGCGCGGGGAAAGGCCGG
>NW_008825615.1:1959183-1960556 GCF_000699105.1 Pygoscelis adeliae
CCCCCCCGAGCGCCCGTCCCTGCCGGCTCCCCGATGCCACCTCCTCCGCCGGGCTGAAGCCCGCTTGGAGGCGGCGAGAGCAGCCTGGCCGGAGGGTCCCCGGCAGAGCGGGACGGGCAGGCTGTAATACCCCGCCGTGGCCAGCGGGGCTGAGGGGGTCTTTCCTGCCTCTTTTAAATTTAAGCCACGTTTAACCTTCTCTCAAGCCTGTTTTGAAGGTGATCTCTATCTGGGGGAGAGTCGCTCCCGGCTTGCCGTGCACCCTGTTACAGGAAAATTGGAAATGCTAATTCTCCCCCAAAACCTCCCAGTCCTCCCGCTCAGCCGCAACGGCGGAGAGCACGGAAGAGAGACGGGGGCGAAGGTGCACTTGGGATGTACAGAAACAGAGTTTACGTGCGATTTTCTCACCGGCGTCTATAATTTTCCTCCAATTGGTAATGTTTGACTGACTAGCCCCCGTCAGCTACCTGCTGTCAGTTTTATACGCCACGTCTCCTTAGGGTGAAGCGGTTAGGCTCACTGGGGGAAAAAGCGGATAATGATATAAATATGTTTCCCTTAGTGACCCCTCCTACGGTCCCCTGCTGGGAAGTTACAGAAAACCGTGCCTTTAAAGAGAAAAGGACGCTGTGGATATTTTACTCTCTGATGGCACCCGGCTTTAATGTTCGAAAAGATTTGCGGAAATCACACTGTGAATGGCAAAACACGGCCGTAACCATCCCTTAAATGTCACTCGAGATTTTCGAAGGGAGCGCAGGAAAATATCTTTCTGGTGGAAAACAGTCTAAACCTCTTTTTTTTTTTTTTCTTTTTCAGGAAGTCTAAATATGCGATTCTCCTACATCAAATAAGTAGCGCCTCACCCAACTGCCTAAAAACCCGGACTGCATTTTAAAGTCCGGAAATAAAAGTAACCCCAGAAAGGTGTTTTGAATATATCTATTATTCCATTAGCGGATCACTATGTATAGAGATCCTTCCCTCTTTCATCATCCCATAAAAAAATTAACCGGACAGACATATGGATCACAGGTTGTTCGATAAATTTAAATCCACCCAGTTATTTTAAAAAGTCGAGAAATGAAAACAACATGCCACATATCAACCTACAGAAATCTGGCAAGGAGAAAAAAATCAACAACAACAACAACAACAACAAGCGCCCACCCTCCCGGAAAAAAATAACCCGGGCGATTTGTCCATCCGCCGTAGGACGGGCAGGCTGCGCGCACCCCGCGGTGGGGCGCGGAGCGGTGCGGAGCAAGGGGTCAGGGTCTCCTCCGCGGGAAAGCGCGGCGGTTGGCTCTAGGGGGAGGGAAAGGAATAAAAACTGGGAAGAACCAGCAACCCTGTGCCCAGAGGCTTCT
>NW_008825615.1:1961063-1962624 GCF_000699105.1 Pygoscelis adeliae
GGCTGGCGAGGAGGCTGCCGGAGCGCCCTCGGGCAGATAACGTCCATTTCCTTCCTTCCTCTCCCTATCGATCTCATCCCCACCGCGGTGGCGTTCAAACTCTTGCAAGATCCTCCAGCTTAGCACGTTTCGACCGCTCTCGCGCACATCTGATTTCCTTCAGATTCAATCACGGCTGGAATAGGCAGAGCAGACAGACTTTAGACCACGGAACAGTTAATATGTCCCAGATTTAATGTAAAGATAAACTAACTCCACAGCACTGTTCGTGGGTGACAGGCATTAGGCGTTTTCTGCTCTCCTATCGATTCAGAGCGGCAGCCACTGCAGGGGACTTTTTTTCGTAGTGATGAATTTTTCTCAGAAAATTGCCATCTCTTCCAATGTGGAGAGAGTTAGAGCTCCTGCGGCGGTTTCGTTTGGTTGTGTTTTTTTTTTTTTTTCCTTTTATCAGTTGTCTCTCTGCCGCGTACCTGTATTTTCACGCCTGGAAAGCACTTCTACAATTTTAACGCTGATAACCTTATTCGAAGGGATAATTTATCTCTAGGGTATATTTATTAATCGGCCCCTTCTTCAGACTCTCTGACGAAGCAGCTATTGAAATTTGGGATAAATTTGCATTTTAAGGATAGGTAAAATGCGATAGTGGAAACGGTTACGTCTCCTAAATGGCAGCTATTTCCTTTTTAGATTACGATCAGAAATCTCAGCTGTGCCACTCCACGGCCCGAACAGGACCTCCGAGGCTGTAACACAGACGAACCACACCACGAGTTTCTCTCTTTCTGTTGCCCAAAACAGCGAAGTGAAGCTGAGATCCTATTCCCCGAAACTGTGAAATTCGCCCCGTGATTTTTTACAGAAGGAGGATTTCTATTCTGTTTCCTTCAACGGAGCATGTCACCCCACTTAGTTCTGCGGAAAAAAAAAAAAAGAAAGGAAAAAAAAAAATATCTCCCAACAAGAGAAAAAAAAAAAGAAAACAACAAAAATCTCCATAGCTTTTTCATTTCCCTGGGCACGCAAAGAAAAGAATATCTGGCTCCAAATCTTTAATAGTTTTACTCACTGGAAAGATACGAAAGGATTTTCACCGTAACTATTCTATGCACCTGAATATGATTATTATTAAAGTTGCTGCGGCTGGATGCATCGATGTTCATACAAGGTTCGGTTTAATTCTCTTTTTATTGCAGCCTCAGCGCCTAATGGGTCGGGTGTAAAGGGGGCTATGGGTGCTGCGCTGAAACCCCTCTGCAGCCGGTGCTTGAATAACAACGCGATGAACCTCCGGGTGCAACAGCTGAATAATACTAATAATTACTAAGCCCAGCAGCAAGAAAGGGCACAACGTCATTTTTTTAAAGCCCGAACGGTTTTCCCGAGCGAAACGCAGCGCCCCGGGAGGGCCCCCCTTCCCCCTGCGTTTCGGAGGGAGCTGGGGCTCCCGGCCAGCCCGGTCCCCGCGGGGGGAGATGCGAAGGGGGCGGGGGGCTCTCATTAACGTTTATTGCGGGGTGCGTCTGCCCGCGGGCCGGGGGCGCGGGGCTGTTTCGGC
>NW_008825615.1:1964702-1967217 GCF_000699105.1 Pygoscelis adeliae
GGGGGGCAAAAAACGGGGGGCCCCCCCCCCCCCCCCCCAGATTTACGAGGCAGGTAGATGGCGATAATTTTAGATGGGCACGGGAGCATGTGGCGTTTCGGGTTTCCTGTTCATTAGGGCGAGGTCTGGGAGCGCCGTGTCCTTCTGAGGGGAAACTTTTCCCCTTTCCAGTGGATACACATGGTAAAAACCTGGGTAGTATAAAAGTATCTCAGCTTATTAGAAATTACAAAAACATATTTTATTGAATCCATATGCTACCTTCTACATTTTCAGAGAGGCTCTATTAATGATTGAAACGCAGTCTTAAACAGCACAAAGCAACATTTGTCTTCAGAAGAGTCCAGTCGGGGAATTTCTGTTTTATCTTACAGGTGCACTGAAATAACAAGCGAAAAGTGTTAACCCCAGTCGGGTTTACCCCCCTGCTTATTCAGAAATAAGGAAGATAGGATTTTTCTTTCCAGTAACGACTTCTAATTGACTTTTTATATATATATATATATATTTAAGAACAGCAGCAAATACTGAATAAACTGGAATGGCTTTCAGGTTTATAAAATACAGAAAAGTGCCTTTCATTAGCTTGCAGTCAGCTCGTCGCTAGGACTTTTTTTTTTTTTTTTTTGGCTTCAAGAATGAACTTTCTTGATAAAAGGCATGCCAGACGTCAGCTAAGGAACGCATTTTTGCGTTAAAACCACCGCATCAGTTAATTACTCCGCTTTCTCCGCAGAAGGATCTGAATCGTGAACGTTTGGGTCTTGGGGTTTTTTTTGGCGTGGGGTTTTTTTTGGGTTTTTTTTTTTTTTTTAGAAATTACCCCGTAGATTCGTTTCTGCTTTCAATAAAGAAGTTTTACTATACCTTTCAAAGACAGAGTAGCTCTTGGACTTCACCTTTAGTAAGTTGCAGACAGGAAGTCCCGTCTCAATAAAGACCACATTGTTGGGTTACGGCATGGCACGTTGGCTTTTACAGCCGCATCCTTGCGGTGTTGCAGTCGTGTCGCCGTGGATTTAGCTTTCTCATTTGCTGCTGCAGAAATGATGCGCCATTTGCTGCTGTCAGTTGAAAACTCCAGTGGCGGGTTGCATTTCTGTAAGTATTGGTCTCCCTGGGAGGAGGCGGCGTTTGCCCATCTCCAGAAATACATTTCTAGCTAGTACCTCAAACGGCTTTAAATGCGTGTCCTGCTAAAGTCAAGTCTCAAAACCGAATGATTTACTGTCTAACAATAAAGTTGAAATGATGTGGTAATAGCTGTACTCCCAAAGCGTATCCCAAAACATACGAAGCATTGTTCGAGTAAATGCACTTTAGAAATCTGTTTTGACATATCGAATGGGCCATTTCATGGCTATGTAACTACAATCGTCCAAAAGGACTCCGTAGGCTAAAAGGAAGAACGAGAAAAATCCCACGAACCGGTTACTTTTCCTAAACAACCATTCCCGAGTCTGTTTCGTATTAAAAATGACCTCTCTCTTTCCGTGTTCAGGCGGATGTTTCCCGCAATGAGAGTGAAGATCTCAGGTTTAGACCCACATCAGCAGTATTATATTGCTATGGATATTGTGCCAGTGGATAACAAAAGATACAGGTATGGTGACTTTAAGGCAAAAAACATACGATGCAAGCCGTGGGGAGCCCGGCTATCGGAAGAAAACATTAACACTGTATAAATTAGCAGAAGGTCCTGTTTAACTCTCCTTCAGATTCCAGTTTTCATCCCAGTGCGTTTAAAAAAATAAATAAAATTGTGCCGAGTATGCGAAACCAACTAAAATTTCTGTTGAAGCTCTTTATGCATTTGCCTTTTGTTGTGTATGTGCTGTGGGCGGACGCCCAGGTTTTGGCTTGCAGAGTGCAGTTCTAGTGCGAGCAGGAAACGTTACCGTATTTTATTCCTCATCCTGTCGGTGGGAATTATTTCCTATTAACAAATCAATATGAAAATGCACATTTTTCTAGTGCTAAACGGCATTAACATTAATTAATAACATTGATAGCATTGATCTCTGATTTAATGGCATATAAGCTTTCTCGGTCACGCTTCAAATTGATTATATCATTTAATTTAAAAGCTGCTTATCACTCAGATACTTGGTTGCTTAGATTCACAGAGGGTAATGTTTTTAATTACTGCTTTTTAAAGAATTGACGGCGTTATTGTCTGAAGAATAACGTGAGGAACAGAAGTGGCTGTTCTCTGAACATTTAAGAGTAGGAATTATGTGCTGAAAGTCTCACTATGGCGAGGGCAGTCGTGTTTTGAGGGAGCTAGTTGGGCTCTGCTGAAACCGCTGGTCCTGTAGAAACGTTGGCAGGATTGGGCCCGCAGCAGTTGTTGCTGTGAGTTGTCGACGTTTTGTGGGTCTTGCTTTGCAGATGCGATCCCGTGCTCCGCAGTAGCCAGGAGGAGCCTGGCCAAGTAGTTCCGTGGAGGCAGGATCAGGTCCTTACCAATTGCTGGTTTGATTGTTTCAACCCTATACTTAGTACAATGTAGGGA
>NW_008825615.1:1967293-1968219 GCF_000699105.1 Pygoscelis adeliae
GCAAACACTGCCCTGTGTTTTCTGCGTGTCCTTACCTCATTGACTGCAATTTTGTCCTTTTCTCGTGCGGTATGTAAGACGTTTCTTAGGACCATTTTAGATTTTGTGTTTTTCAACGAGGTGCAGATGCCAGTGCTGAGGATGTTCAGTACAGACAGCTGGGGGAGGCTTTTCTGACCTTACCATAGAGAAGAAATGCTTTTTTCTTTGGACCAGTGCAGTGCAGCTCAAATGAAAGCCCTTTTCTTGCTTTGTGTTGCACGTGTGCATTTACTTAGCAATCTAAGCATATCATTCCTAGAAGGTCTGAGCAATTCCTTAATTCATAGAAAAAGCAAGGTAATTACTCCAAATGGAATAAAAATGTTAGTATTAAAAACTGAAAACAGGTATATTGAATATGGGTTGGTTACACCTCCTTTCATTTAAAATAAATACAGTCACACTGAGCTGCACTGTCTGCCCAGTGTGATACGTGGTGCCCAGATAACTGAAGTCACTTAACAGAAGTTGTATGAAGGGCAGTATTTTCTTAGTTGGCAAACTTAAATTTCTGTAATCGTGTGTTAGTACCGCACCTTTAACCTTTCCGTTAAATATTAATGTTTTACGTGTTTTACTTGATTCCACTTTTCATTCTTTGCTGTGCAGTCTATGATTTTTTTTTATTGCTGACTGTTACTTTAACTTGGGCTGTTCATGTGGCTTTACAAACTGTCTTGCAGATCTTTAGATTTGAAAGATGCCACAGCAGTCACGTATGGAGCCTAGTCTTTAGCTGTCAGAGCAGATAGCAGAACTAAATGGGAATGAAGAAAATTACCTCTAGGTCTAGATTTCTAGCAAAATTGGACCCTGTTGTAAATATTTGGAAGCTGAAGCTGTTGCTCAAAATATTTTATGTGTATTTATGAATTTATTTACTT
>NW_008825615.1:1968257-2061412 GCF_000699105.1 Pygoscelis adeliae
TTAGTATAAACCAACAAATATAAAAGAAATGAAAAACGTTACAACAGTTGACTTGTGTGATCTGGGGTTGAGGATTTCTCTCCAGGAGAGAATGTCACCACCATTCTAGGTCTTGGTTTTACAGCTTGATATGAATTGTACTGAGCGATGCATGTATTGGATCGTTTTGTCTTCATTTCCAATTATGTTGGAAACTGAATTGTACAAACAAATGATTTGATAAAGTCTTTCTTGTTTTCATTAAAAAGCATAGCTGAATTACAGGAATTTTACTGTACTTGAAAAAAATACCTTGACGTTTTTAATTAGTGCTTTTTAAATTGCCCTGTGAAGTGTCTGCCTCCAGAATAAGTTTTCTACCAAAGCAGGCACTATTTTTATTAGAAGATTACTTTGTCAGCATTGGCCTATCAAATGAAATATGGGCTGCGTTTTTTTCATTTTTAAGCCTTTCTGCAATATTATTCAAGAAAATTAATACGGTCTTGCAGAAATAGCAAGAGCATACTTTGACATAGTTTCATTATTTTTCCCAATCATAACGTTCTTTCCCTTCAATAGCTTTATTTATAGACTCTTATATTAGACTCAACACGTTAAATCTTCCAAATATGGAATTACTGCTCAATTTGATAAATGAAGGACTAGATTCTTCCCTGTTTGCTGATGCCTATTCAGAGCAGAGCTGTAGCAATCGATGAACTGACACCAGCTTAAAGCTCAGTGTGGAGTCTAGTGTTAAGACTGTTACTGATTTTAAGAAGACTAAGGTCAGATCAGAGCATGGTTTTTAACCTTACTTTTGCAGATACCAGACCTATGTTTTGAAACTAAAAAAAAAACTTTTGTTTGTTGTCCTTTCATGTTTTGTTCATTGGTGGGTTCTTGCTGTATGTATGGGCCCTAATTTATTAATACTGAATAGGTCTGATAAATTATTTCGGGTTTTGTGGTTATAGGTATTTGTTTTCTTTTTATAGGTATGTTTATCATAGCTCCAAGTGGATGGTGGCTGGTAATGCTGACTCCCCGGTACCGCCTCGTGTTTATATTCACCCGGATTCACCTGCCTCCGGGGAGACATGGATGAGACAAGTGATCAGCTTTGACAAACTGAAGCTTACCAATAATGAGCTGGACGATCAAGGGCATGTGAGTACTTGCTCTTCTGCAGTATTACGTGTAGGCACATTGCTCAGCCCCGAAAGACTGACGTGCAGCTTCAGGGTGCCAGAAATAGGCTTGACTTTTCAAAGCTGTTTTGGAACTTTACTGTCCAGATCTAAAATCTGCTTACTTTCTGCTCCGATAATTAACTGCTTATTAGAGCCTGCTGTTTTACTCCCCCCTCAAAAACAGAACTCCTTCTGCAAAGTAAGACTTTACAAGGCTAAATTGCCTAATACGAAGGGGCAGAATTGCTGTCATGTTTTCCCACCGAGTGTGTTACTCGCAACTTCTGCTCCGATCAAAAAGGACGCTTAAATTCACAAGTGGCTAGAAGAAACATTAATACTGTGTAATAACTTCATGTGAATAAAAATACACTTAACTATTTTCTTAACCTAAACATTTGTGTGAAATCCCATGAGGTGTTAATAATTGCAGTCAAAAACGAACAACATGGGAGCTGGGTTCACTCTGATAATGATTTATTACATACCTTATGAAGCAAGACCCTTTCACAGCTGAGGCTCATTACTTCTGAAAAAACTGGCGAAGACGTATGCAGTATGAGTGTTCTGTTTGCAAGTTCTAAATTGTTTAGTTATGACATTATCTAATGTGACAAAATGTGTTATGTTAATATTTCCTTTTCTCTTCAAAACTGTTGAAACATGACAGATGTAAGCCAGTATCTTTCCAGCAATCCCTAAAATAGTTTTACTTGACACCTTAGGAAATAATTAAAAAATGAGAATTGTTTTTAGTCAGGGTGAAGTCTTTAATTTTGCAAAATCCTGTAATAAATGGCAAATGTTGGCTTGCTTTCCGAAGGAGCATCGAGTTCCAAGTGGTAGAGTTTTAAGATGTTAGAGGCGAGTTTTAAGATGTTAGAGGCAAGTTTTAAGACAGGATGTGGATTCCATTGTCCTTAGTGTAGCCCAGTTTATTAAGCAGGATACTTTCTCCTTAACGGAAGGGGGCGAGAGAAAATGTACCTGGCACAGAGTACAAAGATACTGCGTGCATCTTTCAGCATAGTTGTAACTCTGTGACATTAAGCCAGGTATTTTGTCAATCCATAAGCCAAGTTTAAGTATGATCTTTTTTCTCCCCATTAGTGTTTGCAAAAGAGATTAACTTGAGACTCTGGTCAAATCGTGCAGGAGCTACAACTTTACCTTACAGAGGCGGGAATACAGGAGACTGGCCGGACTGAGCTAGCAAATGTGGTAACAAGGATAAAAAGCCTCCCTTTCGTATAATACTGTTCATAATTTCATCGCGCTCTTACTGAAAAGGAACGTGGGGGTATTTACATCTCTTGAGTCAGCAGTGCTTTTGTTAAGGATTGTAAGAAAGATGTTTTACATCGCTTCTTTCCAGAATTACAGTTACGGGGTCTCATTTGGCAGTGTTTGTTTGAGTAAAGATTAGCACAGGTAGTTCCCGTAGTTTCCCCAGCATTCGTGTATTTGTGACTCTTCTCGAGTGGGAGTTGCTTTCTCCGAGTCCTGAGTCTATTGTAAGGGCTTTAAAAAGTGAAGCGGATGCGAACGGGTACAATGTCGCGTTTCCAACGGAGAGCAGGGCGGCTGGTTTTTGTATTCTGTCATTTCAGAGGGGCGATGTGTGGGTACTGTGGTCCACCCGTGCACTTGCAGTCACAAACTGCCCTGTGATAAAATCTCGGCTATGTAGAGAATTGTATTGCTGTATTTTTCCATCCCGGATCTTAGCTTTGTTTTTATTTTGAACTGAAACCTGTGTAGTGTACACAGCACACCATTATTCATAATGTGGGGGGATATAAATTTTCTGGTCTTTAGTTAAGTGTTTCGATTTGGAAACTAGTAAAGCAAAGCCCTAGTACAGTGATTTGAGACACATTGAACTGATTCAGAGCTACGGCAGCGCCCCTCCTCCCCAAAATGGAAATTTAAGTATTAAAATAAAAGGACAAAAGAAGGATGACTGTAAAATAATTTCATATTTCTCAAATCTGGGAAATAGCAAACATGTCATTCATAATTACCAGAAAAGGCAAAAGCAGAAAGCAGAAAAGTGTCTCTTCCAATGGGTACATTTTTTCTTTTAAAGCTATGGTAGTGTGGAATGCTGTATTGAAAAAGCTATGTAGCCTCTGAATGCCTCCAGCAATAATGGAAAACGAATAATCATATTTTGTGATGAATATAAAAAACAATTGTTTCGCATAAGCAGGAAGGAACCATTTTTCTCAAAAGGGTACCAGGGGAAGGATGGGGGATTAGAAGAGCGAGGGGTCAAGGCTGTACTGTCCCTCGAACAGTGATTTTACATCGTATTCTGACTCTCCCGCCGCTGTATAGGAGATGGGGTATATTTTAGATTATTAGAAAGTTTTTTATTTTTCCCCTCCTGCTTAGGCAGAATGGCTCAGAGAAACCTCGGTGGCGTCTCTACACTCTGCCATCATTCCTCCAGTAGTTCAAGCAGTGTCGGGTTTTAGCTGTTCTTTGGGCGTGCTTTCCATGCTGTCTGGTTCTGGGGCTTTAATCCTTGTCGAAATTGTTCCTTTATTCTTCCTGTGCTCCTCAGAGGTGTCAGCTTTTGCAGCGTTCTTGTGTAAAATCCCAGGGCTAGGTTTTGATCTTGCAGGCGCTGAGGTAGGGAGTTCGCATGAGATCAAGCCAGAGCCCTTTTACCAGAGTATTAACTCTCAGAATCAGTGAGAGAAGTGACCCACGTCCATGGGAATGGGGACGGTATTTGCAAACAGATGCTAAGGTAGTGTTCCTGTGCAGTATTTGTATTGTAGCAGTAGTTCATGGCAGCCAACTCCCCTTGCATTGTGTTGGCCTGGGATTAGCTTCTGGCGAAAGGAGATCAGCCATCTCTGAGACGACTTTGCTTCGCTGCTCGAACGCTTTCCGGCTCCTTGCTGCCTGCTGCTATTTTCATCAGTATTTTGAGTGGGAGTTTGTGACGACGTAATTTTATAGTGCTGTTCTGCGGAGAGATTTTGAAGTACGTCTCCATGTAGGACACTCTCTGATACATGGGTTCCACTTGAAGGCTGAGGAAATCAAGCAAAATTTGTAAGGATATGTTTTTGTTGTGTGTTTTCGATCTCAAAAGGGAGTCCCAGGGTGAATTCCCTACTTTGGAAAGACTGCGTGCTTATAGAGGCATTAAGGCCCAATGGCATCGCTAAGACACATAATGTGGCATTTGTGTCTTTCATCTGAGTTGTGATGGTAAGGAAGAGTAAACCTGCATTTTGCAGTTGACACTGAGAAGTGCGTGGTCTGGGTGCTCTTTGTTAATGCCTTTCATCCCTCTCTCATCTGTGGAGTAAGTGCTGCATTGTAAAAGCAGTCTCTCCCTCCGGCTGGTTAGAGCTGGCTGATTTTTCTATTTTGTTGCAGTTTTTAATCTGAATTTCAGTAGGGGGGAAAAGTCAATATTTTTAATGCTATTTTCCATGCTTTTCAACTGAGTATTTTTTGATGCAGAGGAACATCTTTTAGTGAAAATGAGGCTGTTGGCGTGTTAATTGTTCCTTGGTGGTTGGGTTTTTTTTTTTCCCTATTTGAAAGTGGGGTGAGGCTGGAAGCAGAGGCAGGCTGTTGCTCTGCCCAGACTTGGCTCCAAGTAGCGAGCTCTGCTTACAGTCAACGGGTAGTTATATGTTCTTGTCACAATGAAAAGCTGGGAAACATCAGCATTTGCACTTGCAGTTTTTGTCTTTGTGAAGAGGGAGTCCATGCTCCTTGGCCCCACACGCTTCCCTGACTGCAGGAAGCCTGAGTAACACGGGCTTTGCAGGGAGGACAAAGGAGGATTTTTGGTGAAAACAACATCAAGGTGAGGATCATGCCGGTGGTGGGGAGGTGGCTGTGTAATCTGTGCACCGCCGAGCTGCCGGAGGATCGGCATCTCCCCCACGAAAGAGAATCGGGCTCTCGCTTGTGCTGGCTGTGACGTTTGTGCCACGATGGTACCCAAGCTCAGGGTCAGTGTTGAGGCCTCATCACGGCAGCATCTCTCAAAAGTTGTATTGCAAAGGTAATCCCAGCTTTTGTGTGTCTGCAGGTGCCTTGGCCACCTTTGTTCTGCCAGGCTGTTGCTTTGCCCTGCTGCCTACCTGTGGGCTCCCTGCTGCGGCGTCTTCAGTCCGATAATGATGTCTTGACATCTGCAGTGGTCAAAGTGTAATTTTACCTTTGGCGGGAGAGGTTTATTCCCCCCCGAAGTGTTTTGGTCTTGCCTTGTGAGAGATTTGTAGAGAGAGGCAGGCTCTTCAACTGTGAGTTGAAAGCAATGCCAGTTTGTGCTTGGCGTTTGGTGGGGTTTGTTCTGGTTGGGGTTTTTTATTGTTGGCTTTTAAGGGTACGAAGGGAAAGTTGCTGGTTCTGCAGATAAACTGTTAGATCTCGTTTGTGCTGTTACATGTGCAAGCGATGCGGAATGAAAAGCAGGAATCTCCTTTTCCTTAGCTTTTTCGTCACGGTAACTTTTGGAGATGCTTAGAATAATAGAGCTGAAGGATTTTCAGAGTGGGCATTGCATTTCCCTCTCTTTTTATGTCCTATCTACATAGTGTTACTCTTTAACTCACCAGGGCTCTGCAGTTATATATTATTTATTTAGAATTCAGAGTCCTGATCATTTAACAAAGATCCCATTGTACAAGGCACTGAACAAAATCAAGAAAAAAAAAATTCTTGCTATGGATTTGCTTATCGTCTAACCGTGTGTCAGCGCAGGAAATTTCAGTATAGCGCGGAGCCAAGCCAGGTTGCTCTTAAGAGATGACAAGGATCAGTTTAGCTGTAATAGCCACCCAGATGAGGAGTGGGAGGTGTTCATCTCCATGCTGCCATGACTTCGCTTGTCCTGATACATGAGCAGAGCTGTTCGTAGCTGCCTGGGTTATCATTGCGTACGGTCAAGTCCGCCGTGTAGGCAAGCGGTAGTTTGCACTGCGGAGCTGATGGGGTGAAGTCATCGGGGTGGGAGCAGAATGTGGCACTCTCAGTGGCACCCAGGCAAATGGCAAGCCACAGAATAGCGATGGGTTTGAACAGTGGAACAGAGCTTTCCTTGATGGTTTTTTTCAGTTGCACCAGTACCTCCCTTGGTGTCACTGGGTGTTCACAGGAAAACAGGGTCAGGAATGTGCTGTCCTCTCAGCATTTTCATTTTGTAGGTCTTTGCCAGTAGAGAACTGAAAGGAGTGTTGTAAAAGAGAATACACATTTGCATGATAAAAATCTTGCTCTGTGCAAGATTCCAGAGACTGGGAAAAGGCTTCATATGAGAACATCCATAGGGCACTCCCTGAGCAAATTAATTGGAGCCTGTGACGTCATTGTCAAAACCTTACTTACAGGCTAATAAAACCCCTGATTATCCAGAAACTTGGCTTATCCAAAACGGGGTCATGTCATCTGGCCAGGACCAAGTGTACTAAACTAGCCAAACTCTAGTTTATCCAAATGAATGTAATGTCCTCTGTGTCATTTGGATGAATGAACTTCCACGGTGTCTGGCATAAGGGCTCTGTCGAGTGCCTGAGCACATGCACATTCTGAGGCTACTCAAGGAGCAGGAAATTAAAAAGCTTCCCCTGAATGTTGATTAGTGGTTCCAATAGCCATAGGACTGTTTATTTATCGAGTTACTAATTTCTTAGGCCTTCCAACAATAATAGTTCAGCTTCCAATTATTTTTTTTCTTGAAATTTTCTATTTTAGTAGTAGTTAGCTGAAGTGGAGTGAAATAGAGGAAAAATTCAGTATTTTAAATCTCCTCTAAAATTTGGGAGCAATATCAAGAGGTATTTTTGTGTTTAATTTTATGAACTGTGAGTTCATATACTTCTCGTTTATCATTTATTCTTAATTGAGTTTTTGTATGCTGGGAGGGGTTTATGTATTGATATTCATTGTCTGTATTATAAATCTAGGGTTATTAACACTTATTAACACTTTAGAGTTTTGGATTTTGGTATTATTTTACTCTAAGTTTCTGCTTTTTCAGAGTGTGAGAGTCTGAGCTTGTGTTTAAAACAAGATACGTTTCCAGCCTTTGGGATATCAGGAAAAAAATTGCTCCAAGCATATCCTGAAGGTTCCAAAAACAAAAGGCAAATGCTGCAGCTGTTAATCCTGTCAGATCAAATCCAGGCTCCAGTGGACAAAAGTGACAAAAATTTCCTAATTCCAGTGGGACCAGGACTTCACTCCTGATTTTTTTTTCTTTTTTTTTTTTTTTTTTAATTGAGCCAGTCTCTGAATTTGGAGCTCCTGAGTTGTAATTTTTAAGCGCTTAGGGTTGGCAATAACATAAATGCACAGGGATTAGACTACTGTAATAAGAACCTTCAGAGGTTAAAGAAAACATTTGATTTCCAGTAAGTGGCATGGTAAACAAATACCATAATCTGTTCCAAAAAGCTATTAGTCCTGAAACAGCAGGGTGTCCTTTCTAATAAATGTTATCTTTTTCCTTTCATGACTGCATAGATTATCCTTCACTCTATGCATAAATATCAGCCTCGTGTCCACGTCATCCGAAAAGACTGTGGAGATGATCTGTCCCCCGTCAAGCCTATCCCTTCAGGAGAAGGGGTGAAAGCCTTCTCTTTTCCAGAGACAGTTTTCACTACTGTCACAGCGTACCAAAATCAACAGGTAACTTGGACTTTCTGCTTAGCACTTTACAGGCTTTTCAGAGTAGACCAGGGAAGTAAGAGATAGGAGAAAAGCAGATACTTTTATTATACCACTTATTAAAAAGCATTATCTAAACCCTTTTTGTAATACAAGTAGCTTTCACTAGTAGTATTGCAGCAGCGCCTGGAGGCTATAGCTGAGACTTCAGGCCACGTGGGCTAAATGCTGCATGTAAAAAGTAATTCTTATTACGGAGATCACACGGTCTAATTAGCGTAGTTAATGGTGTCTTAACTATAAATACAGCATTGAAGCACAAGGCAAAGAGCAGTCTAATTTTTAAAGGTGTTTTTGTACCTTTAAGTGTAAATACATGTCTGGATAGAATTTTTAAAGCACTTTTGTTCCTGACTCCAGTGATTTCAAAACTCCCAGGACCTTAACAGAGAAGCTGAGGTCTGAAGAAAGTTGCAGTTGTTTTCATTAGCTGCATTCAGCGTATATTATTAACAGCAATTTATCTGGGTCCACACAGATTCAAAGTCAAAAGTAAACTGCAGGTTGCGTGACTCCGGTGTTTGGCTCTTATTACCACTTGTTTAAGTATTAACATATATAGTGACACCACAGTTAGTGTTGTGACATTTTATTAATTCCACATAAGTTACTGCAGCTGTATTTTGGGAAATTATATATGCCTTGCTATCTTTACAAAGAGAAGAGCAGGAGAGCCATGTAAATACTGAAATATAATTATTTATATTATATCACATTTATTTACATAAATTACAAGTGTTTGGGTGGGGAGTTGCTGTTTTTTTATGGAGGATAATAGCTTAGACATAATCTCTCTTTTCACATTTCCTTCTTGACCCGTACAGAAATAAAATTTAATTTAATTTTATTGCAGTTAGGCAGTATACTCTCTTAGGTGAAGAATGACATTTGCCAGAAGATTTTTCTCAAGAATTCCAACCTGCCATTTGGTAGCATTAAATACCTATTAGCTTCTCTGGGGATTTGCAAAAATAATGATCAGAAGGCTGGCCCTTATTTTGCTGTGTTTCAGGACATCCATCTTAAACCATGCAAATGTGAAGATGTTTCTACTCCACTGTCGGCTTAATTCTGTCAGGAGAGTAATTTTGTGTGTTACTTAGCTGAATTTGCAGGTAATAATTTCTCTGATCATATTCACAGATAACTCGTCTGAAGATTGATAGGAATCCATTCGCCAAAGGGTTTAGAGATTCGGGACGTAACAGGTAGGTGTTGGGGAAGGAGGTGGGCTTGTTACTGCTGACAGGATCGGTTTGTGAAGGCTGGGTGAGGGGAATACCAATATTTACAGACAAATTAGTCTGAGGACTCAGACTCCCTGAGGGAGCACTTAGGTTTCCCAGTAATGTTCTCTGTGGTGGGCTCCTGTTCCTAGTCCTCTGACCATCTAGGTCAAGAACAGGTTGGCACTCAGCTTGACTCTTGTACTCAAGTTCCTTTCGGTGGAAGTGGTGGCATACCATGGAGGCTGCAAATGGAATAAATGCACACTCAGGTCTGTGATTTCAGGCTGCTCCTGAAATCTCCTCTTTCTCCTGGCTGGAGGCACAAATTGCAGATACCAGTGTCAAACTATAAGCCCAGGTTCTTTTGCATGTAAGTGGCATTTAGTACGGATGAATGGCTCGTTGTTTTCTCTTAAAGGGGGAAAAACTAAGTCGCCTCCTGCAGTAACCTTATGTTTAGTACACTTGCTTAGGAGGTGGAAGACCCACGTTCAAGTGTCTCTTTAGCCTAAGGAGTTTGAAATCCACTTCCTACGTGAATGCCTTTCCTACTAGGCTATCGAAGACCTTGAAACGAGCCTGGTTTCCACCTCCTCTGTTGCGGTTGGACTGATTAATTGCTTGTTCTCTCTTGATCCATGAATCTTTCAAAATAGCAATGGGGAATCTGAGTAGTGCAAAGTGGAGACTTGTGTCTAGTCCCTGCTGCCAGTACTGATGAGGTACTTTATCCGAAGACTGTTTAATGCAAAATACTTAAGCCTGTTATGAATTGTATGTTAAACCATTTCAGCTAAAAAAAGCAGCATTTAATTGTGGTGCATATTATACATCAGTTCCAATGACCACATTGCGTTTGGTGTCTACAGCTGCTATATTTATGACCTAGCCTTGCAGAGAAGGGAGCAGACTCTGTGCTGATAGGAATGCTCAGAGAGTATCTTTCGGTAGCTGCTTTATTGAGCTGCTCTTTTAGCAGAGGCTACAGCATCAACGCCTGTTTTGTGCTTCCACCTAAGTTGCATAAATGCTGAGACCAGACAGCAAACGAGTAGTTTTTAGAAGATGAACAGTTATAGAAGGGGTGGCGTAGTTGTAAAGACTTACAGGAACCCACTGTAAGTGTCTTTTCAGTTTGCACTCTGCATTTGTTGCTCTCTAAAACTTTTGTCTTCCAAGCAAGAAACAATTGGCCATGCTCTGTCCTGGGGCCTGGAAGTGATGCCCCAGGCACCGGCATAAATAGAGTTTTGTCCTCCTTTGTAGCCTTCTAGTTTTAAATTAAGTGAACAGTAACTTCCAGATAAATGCAGTGACTGAAGAAGCAAAACATGCTGTGTGTACTCGGGGAAGAAAAGAGTTGCCGTACGTGCCCTGTTTGACAGCTCTCCGTAGGCAGTGTCTCTGCTATGCATGCTTTTTGCAGAGCTATAAAATAAGTACTAAAGAGCCTCCTAAGAAGTGTGAAACTCTTAACTCCTCTGAAATTTCTGAGTATAAGTGGAGTTAGAATTTCTTCCATAATGTTCTATGAAACAAGAGAAGATGCCCTTGAAAATAGAGAGGAAAGAACCGTTCAGAAACCAGTTTTGAACTGGATTTGACATGGTGGGACAGCCCTGGTATTACCGAGGATGGTGTAGGTGCAGTAAGAGTACTGCATCTGCAACCACGCAAATGCAGTTGTAGGACTGGGGATATCCAGAGAGGTTTTTTTTTGTTTTGTTTGGCTGCTAGTAGTAAGTTTGGTTCGGGCATTAGAAAAAAAGCAGGGTGTTTTAATTGAAAGACATAGTTTATGGAAATGATTAGGAGGCCAGTCCTGTAGGAAGGGCCAGCCTCTGTATAAATGTTTCGGAACTGGCTTTGGATGAGGTCTGAATGCTTTTACTGTAACAAACACACTCGTTAACGGAAGTGACTCTGCAAACTCTTGTCCATTGCAAATTGACATTGGTTTGCTGAAGTCAGTATTGCTGTTTTCTTTAATAGGCTCTGTAGTACTGAATAAGTGTGTGTGGGAATGCAGCTCAGATTTTTAGTTGTTGAGGAAAATTTTTTTTTTTTAAATTAAATTACTGGTCTACTCAGTTGATTATTATTTTACTCTGTTGCTGAACATTAAGATTCGGTTGTCTTCATTGTTTTAGCTGGTATACTTATCACCTAGGCATTTTAATCTCCAACAAAAGTATAAAAAAAATACTGTGGTACCATTATATCCAACTTTTCAATGTTGCTTTAATTATTGCAGCTATCTTACTCTGCACTGCTGCATGCAATAATTCTGTTTAATTAAAAATATTCCCTTTCAGGTCATTCCTGTTCAGTCCCACAGGCTATTTTACAGAAATCAGTAGCTTCACCTTTTAAAAGCATTCTCTGTGCATTTGCAAAGTGCAACAGAATTTATGTGCTGAGAATAGGTTCATTCTTCAGTTAGGCCTTAAGTTTGACCCTATAAAAACTTTTACTCAGGAAAGGACCAGAATTTCTCCCTTTAAATACTTCAGGAAAAACATAACTGTTTTGTTAAATAAACTTGGCCATTTGATAGCGTAAATTAGGGTGGTGATAAAATGTGGAAATTGTTCGAAGGCATCTTGTATAAATTATCGCCTTGGCTACACTCCTCCAGGAGGTGGCTTTTATCTCCGCTTTAACTAGAAATGAAAATTCACCATTGCTGCGGAAAATGAAGGCTATCCTTTTAGTCCAGGTTCAGCTAATAAATATTTTATAACTGTTTCCTGAAATACATTTGGAAATGCAATGGGGAAGAAGCAGTATCAGAAGAACCATGTTGGTAGCTTCAAATTGGGCTATTTGCATAATTCGAGTTTACAGGGTGCTGCTGCTCAAAGGCGAGCACTTGTATTTGGTGTGTGCCTGATGCTGACACTTAACAGGCCTTTGGGGCCCAGCAGCCAAAAATAACAGCAAAATGATACCTCTGAGGTGCATTATTCATAGATTCTGTCAGAAAACATAGGAGCCTTTACCTTCAGGAAATAGAGATTCTTCTAAATAGTCTGCCACGATTGTCTACCCAGTTATTTCTGTTTTGTCATGACACCGTTGAAAGAGAGTGATTGCCTTTAGAAAACAAAAATCTTCATTTTGCTGAGCACGTAATAACTAAGACACAACACCGCTTTATACATTTTAGTAGCCAAAGAGCTGTACACCCAGGGCTTGCTCATGTTGTAAGCGTGATTTTCCAACTCGTTGGTAATGACTGGGAATCCTGTTTCAATAGAAGATGTCAGTGGATCACCTTTGTTCTAGGCAGAAATAGGAGATCATACCTCTGGCAGTTAGAGCATTACTTTTAAGGAAATGTCATACTAGGAAAACATTTAACGTCATTTTAGCCAAGTTGTCCCCCTCCTGCCCCCGCAAAAAAAAAAAGCCCAAAAAGCCAAAACTGACATCGAGAGCCAGACTGTGGAAATGGGAAACTCTTTGCATGCTGTCAGCCCAGTGACTACACATCACAGCGATCTCATGGAAATGAAACTCAAAATAATTCTAAAATGTTACTAATTTTTATATGTTTCTGAGGTAAACTATGCAGAGAAATGTGACAAAATACAGCTTGCTTTCATGACACCGTGATGTTTTTGTTCTAAATAGAATGGGGCTGGAAGCTTTGGTAGAGTCTTATGCCTTCTGGAGACCTTCGCTGAGGACACTTACATTTGAAGATATACCTGGGATACCCAAACAAGGTAATGGTCTCCTTTGTGTTCTTTCAAAACAAAAATGCATGAAGATAAAGCTTCGTCCAGCATTCTTTACAAAAATCTAGATGAGTGTGTCACTTGCAGAGAAAAAGCAAACCAACCCACCCCAGTGCAGGCTATCACCTCTCATCAGAGCTATTCTAAGTTAGAAAACTAACTCTAACTTAACCACTGTGGCAGTAAAAATGTTAGGTCATAAAGATAAATTAGATCACATGTGGAAGATGACAGTTATTTAAGGATGGAATAACCTCTTCCTTGGTGTAATGCTCTGGCTACATACACAAGGCAGAGTTCATTTGTAGATGACTTCCGTTGTACACATCCAGAGTCCAATATAGGAATTACTTGTGTGTTTAAGAGAAAAAAAAAGGAACGGGAGAAGAAATGTCCTTTAAGGAATGAAGCAATAGCGGCAAGCTTAATTGGGTTTCCTCCTTGATTCTTAAAGACCTAACAGTTGTTCAGTAAACGTCCCAACAAACTTTATCTGCGTCCTAGAGCTTGAAAAAATGGACTTCGTCTCCATTTTGTTTTTTCCTGCTCCCCAGTCTATAACCTCTTGGCTCCCACTTTCTCTGTCGTAGAGTTAGTGCTGTGGGGGAGGGAGGCGTATTTAAATGGCCTGTTTGGACAGAGAATGGAGTCTCTGTACTCTTTTCTGAGTTCCTTTATATCCAAAGTACCCCAATACATACAGAAAACCTCTCAGGTGTTTCCAAACTAAATATTGATTCTTTGCATTTCCTGCTACCAAATTTACAAACATTCTTCCTGCCTTCTTGACAATGTATTCCAAAGCCATTAAGTGTCTTCAGAGCAAAACCCCAGAGAATATAGAAATACACAGGAATCACTTTTGTCAACTTCTCCTTGGCTCACTCCTTTGAGAAATTTTGAGCATCCATGCCTGATGTGTGCAATTAAAAAGGAGTTTTTGTGCCAAGCCAGGGTTGAAAGAGTTTTGCGTGGAAGATGGGGGTGGAGGGACCATCCTTGTAAAAAAGGCCTGTATTGAGAAGCCAGCATCAGACCTGAAATACCTTGTCAGACTGTGTAAGACTGAAAGGCAACTCACTATGAAGTTAAAGTGTCTAGGAGACAGGCCAGCTGTATTGCCCTGTTTGTATATGGCAGCACTGTTTGAGAGCAGGGGAACTGCTGCCATGAACTTCCCGCTTCCTTTTCTGCTGTTGCAGGTTAAGGAGCTTGTTGAAGTTACTGTTGATGTTCACAGAATGGGAGCTGGGATCCTTGGAAAATCTTTAGTCAACTGTACTGTGGCCAGTAGAGTGGTTTAGAGACTTGCTGAAAGACCCCATTAGAAATTTGTCCTGGTTGTTAATGGTGGAAGTGCCCACCTTTGGACAGTGGAGGCGTTGACATCGATTGGAAGAAAAATAAGTATGCCATAATCCTATGCGTAGGATTTCTTGAACGTGGCAGTGTCTTATGGTGCTTTGTGCCTGTTGTGGCCTGTAAACAGAGCAAGAAGAAGCAGGCAGAGTTCACTGATAATGTGTTTTTCTTTTTACTAGCTCACCTCTCATGAAAACCTGTTAACTTACTGACAGCATGTATCTCTGCAGCATCAAGCTGTTTGATAGTATGATTCACAAACAGGAGAGTCTTCCGTGTTAAGTGCCTTCCGCCTAGGAGACTGTGAAAGGCCCAAATCAATTTTTCTATGCTCGTTTTTCAGGGAGATACAATCTCTAAGAAAAGGAAGTGTTTCTTACAGCTGGGAAACTTTCAGTCCTGAGAAAATGCTTCATCTGTACCAAGCAGTGCGTTTTCAGGAGCATTCAGCACTGGTATTTGTCACGTAAAAAGTTCTCATACCAGTAAATGAACAGTTTGTGAACAGTTTGCTGCAAACCTAAGCCTCCACCTACCAGTTCAAGAAATGAAGCAGCTGTGCACAGTACTCAGCCTACACTTTCCTGAAGTTGTTCTGAAGTTTTGTTCTCAGGTTCCTGAAGCTGTTGAACTGTGGGAGCCTCTATCATTTGAGCTAAGGAGCCGGTTCCTTAGCTGGTGCTCTGACAGTGAGTGCTTGAAACGCACTCTGGGGTGTAGCAACAGCATAGACAATACAAAATTCGTAACTTTGAAGAAGGCTTCCTGTGATGTCGTACTCGCCTGGCTACATCTTAGCTGCCGTGCAGCTTGCTTCCTGTGTCAAATAAAGAGTAATTAACCTTTCGGGCAGGAGCTCTAAGTATTGAGTGGTTGTTGCAAAAGATTAACCTACCTTCTCTTTCTTGGACGGGTTGTTTTTTTAAAAATACGCATGTGCCACACGTGGACGCACCCCCCCGCACATGTATGTACATGTCATTTTTTGAATGAACTTGCGTCGTGTTTCATGTCAAGGGTTATTATAAAAGACAAAGGTCTTGATCTGTCACCGAGGAAGTGAACCTTTTCCAACACGCTTCTTACACTGTAATATTCTCTTGCAGGAAATGCAGGTTCCTCTACTTTACTCCAGGGATCTGGCAGTGGAGTGCCATCTACTCACCCTCACCTTTTACCGGGTTCCCCTTGCTCATCTCCAGCCTTCCACCTCAGTCCCAACACTAGCCAGCTCTGTAGCCTTGCTCCAGCTGACTACACAGCTTGTGCCCGCTCAGGCTTGACCCTGAACAGATACAGCACTTCTTTGGCCGAAACCTACAACAGGCTCACAAACCAAACCAGTGAGACGTTTGCACCCCCGAGGACTCCCTCCTATGTCGGTGTGTCGAGTAGCACAACTGTGAATATGTCTATGAGTGGCAATGATGGGGATGCGTTCAGCTGCCCGCAGACTGGCTTATCTATGCAGATTTCAGGGATGTCTCCACAGCTCCAGTACATCATGCCATCCCCATCCAGCAATGCCTTTACCACTAATCAAACCCACCAAGGCTCCTACAACACGTTTAGACTGCACAGTCCCTGTGCGCTCTATGGATATAACTTTTCCACATCCCCTAAACTGGCTGCCAGTCCTGAGAAAATCGTTTCTTCCCAAGGAAGTTTCTTGGGGTCCTCGCCAAGTGGAACCATGACGGATCGGCAGATGTTGCCCCCCGTGGAAGGAGTGCACTTACTTAGCAGTGGGGGGCAGCAGAATTTCTTTGACTCTAGGACCCTAGGAAGCTTAACACTCTCGTCTTCTCAAGTGTCTGCACATATGGTTTGATGAAGCCTTTAAGTAAAAGTACAGTATGTTTGGTGTCTACAATGTATTTCTTTTGGAATATGAAAGGACACTTGGTGTAGCTTGTAAAGTGTGTGTATATATAATATGAGAGGAAGTTTCACTGAATTTTTGACTTGCTTGTGGCCAGATTATTCTCCAATTTTGAGTTACACAGAGTTTGTTGCGGCGCAGACTGCTTTAGTTTTCTGGTATAATACACTTAGTTGTATAACACGTTGGGACATATGCAACAAATTAAGTAAGACTTCCTCCCCTTTCCCCCTCCTCTGTTCTAACCCCTTTAAAGAATGAAATGACACTTGGAGTATTAAACAACACAAACAAGCCCACTTATATTTCCTATAGTACTAGTGAGTTTCTTTAAAACATTCGTACAATGATAAGCTGATGCACCAAAGGCATTTTGCGAGTTTCTTTTCTGTTATAAGGGATATGAAGGGTATTTGGACTTTTAAGTGTTAAGCATCAAGCATCCAGCCTGAAATAGAAGTTTAGCTAATGGATTATTTACAAAGTAAACGGAAAGATTAGTTTGCCTTCTCATGATATGCTGTTTTTAGCTTATCAACGGCACAGCATTCTTACTAGGATTTATTTTTTTCAGCATTAGTCTAGATTTATGTTTAGGTATTTGAAGACAAATAATGCATATTCAAATTGTGGTGACAGGAGTAATTTAAACCAACAGCAGAAGAAGTAGCATTCCTTGGTACAGAATGAACTTTGGGATGCTTCATTTTTGTCAAAGGAAGGGCTTGATGCATTTTTTTCCTCCATAAATATTGCCTATAAGACATTTACTGGACAGTAGGATATTCTAATGTATCTTTGTTTTTGTATTTTTACTTTTTTAAAGGAAAATGCAGGTTTGATTTAGGGAAAAAAAAAAGTGAGCAGGATGAGAAATTCCATTATTGGTTTTACCCTTTTGCGTGTGTGTTGTGTTTTGGGTTTGGGTTTGGTTTTTTTTTTTTTAATAAGGGCAAAAAGTTCTCCATCCTCAGTATCTCATAAATACATTGCCTGTAGCAATTAGGCAGATGACCCAGTTTGCCCACAAGCGTTGCTGGAAGCAGAACTTTGTCATAGCTGCCTGCTTGTAACACAGCCAAACTGGGACCAGGATTACAATAGGCAAAATTCCTTTAATAGTTTACTTTGAATGCTCCAACATGACACCTACAGCTTGTGTCCCTCCCTCCAGGGAGCCATCTGTCTTCATCTTACTCCTTTCTGTCATGAGGTTACTGCTGCTCTGTTTCTCAGTCAGTTTTTGCCCTGGAATTGGAGAGGTTCCCTTCCTTCCCAGCTCTGGTTTTTTTTAACTGGTGCTTGTAAGAACGCAGAACACAACCTGCTCCTGACCAGGCTTCTCCAGAGTGACAAGGACACGGGGAGACACTTGTCGTGGCAAAAATTCTGCCCTCATCTGCACCTGCACAGCCCCGGTGCGCATCAGTCCTGCTGCGAAAGCTGCCTCTCAGCTGCCCGCCTGTCAGAGCTGAACCATGGAGGTTGTAGAACAGATTTTAATGCTTGAGAGAATGGGTTGTCTTCAGCAGTACACTAAGCCTCCTTTATATTGTGCAGGTGATGTAAAGGCATTATAAAGTGAGTACAAATGTAATGGAAAATGCTTCCCTGGTCAGCATTGAAGGAAAATAAGGGCTTTCCAATTTTACGTTTTTCTCTGTTAGATTTTTCGGTGAAGGTGGATTGTTGTGTTTCTCAAAAGTTCCTACATCTTTTCTGGCAAACAGTGGGCTTAACTGCTCCCACTTCAAGAAAGACTCATTGCAGCTAGTATTTCTTCAGTGGGTTGGAGATAATGCCTGCAGAAACAGCCCTCTTCTATTCCCAAATGATAAGGAGAGATAGTGAGAGGGCTGTCTTTAAGCCCGTGCCTGGAGAAGGCTTTACTTCTATTAGTTACACATTTGTTTATGTTAACACACGTAGAAAGTTCTCATTCAAAGCTGGAAAGACAAGAGGATGAGCCTGCAGTTGAGGAGATGTGGGTTTGCTTCTTTGCTGTCACAAACTTCCCAAGTGACCTTGGGCAATTCACTTAGCCTTTCTACATCTAATTTTTTTTCTTCTGTAAAATGTGATAATAGCACTTCTCTGCCTCACAGTAAAAGGTGACGGTACATTAAAGATGAAGATCATCTTTGCATCTACTGTACTGTGGACAGTACATTACAGATGAATGGCTAGGAAGTGTTCATATATGAGGATAACAGAGCATTTGTGTACTTCAGGTCTGTCGCTAGTTTTGGCGTTGCAGTGTCCTTTGAGGCAGACCTCCTAGCAAAGACCTGCAATGCTAAAAACACTGTTCAAAAACCGCACACTAAGAATTTGTGAAATGGTTTTAAGATGTGTAGAAGATGGCCAAATTTTCAGTTGTGTAAATTGTCATAGCTCTATTGGTTTAAATTAACAAGAAACTTGTGTATAGTAATTCCTGCTCTAGCCAAAACTTTGAAATGTTGCGGTTGGACAAATCTTTAAATGGGAAGAATGATACAATTAATCTGTACTTGAAAAAGGTTAAAGATAATTATTCATGTCATCGTGAGGGCTGTGACTAGGTAGAAATGTGGAACAGCTAAATCATGCATGTTCCTACAAGGGAAAAAAAAAAAGGTTGTGCGCATGGATGTTCATGGAGGTGCTCCTGGCAAGAGTATGTACTTTATCGTCTGGGAATTTTTTAGAACTGGTCTCTTATTTTTCCTCAAATTATTCTTATCATATAACCACACAATATTGTTTGAAACATTTGTTCCTTAAAATTTGAATCATATTGTACATACTTACTGGTGTGTCATTGTGAAAAGACTAGCTTTTTATCAATATAGTAAATGCTATATATGCATTATATCTATAATTATATATCTGTATTTTACAAAAATGCCACAGAAAATATATTAAAGTGTGTATTCAAACACTTTTTACTACATTTGGAAAATTGAGGGGTTTGGGCCTTTTTCTTTTTCTCTACAACTTCAGCGAGACCAAAGGAAGTGGCTCTAAGGTAAGCTCTGAAATTCAAAGACTTAATAGAACAAGCTGCAACGATAACAACTAGTCCACAATTCTTACAAGGTTCAGTTTAACCATCTGCTGTTGAACCTCTCTGTTATTTGTATGCGAAGGTCACGACAGATGTTGGGTACAAGGAGATGCTGAGGCTGATAGCAGAGCTGTGAGGTTTTTATGTGGAAAGAAGGGACTGAGCAGCTTGCTGGGCTCATTAGGCAGTGATGGAGCCTTGCTGGTTCCTCATAGCCCAGCTCATCCCAGCTGCCAAGACCAGTTCAGCTGCCCCATGTCAGCCAGATCTGGGAAGTTAGCACTTCCATGTGACCAGGTGCTTGAGCAGGAGCTTGGTGCCCTGCATATTTTCTCTCTGTGCTCTTACTTTGGTCATTCTCTCTCTGTTCTGCTTATTCTAAATGCAAAAATCCATTCCTAAGGCACAATTTACAACCTATAATCAGCTGGGTATACTATTACTCAGCAATGAGCAACATTTCTCCTCCCAGAAATACTGTTATGTGTAGTGGCCTTATTTCCTATTGTACTGCAATAAATGATTCCATGTGATGTAGGGCACAGGGCCTGAAAATCTGATTACTTTAGGGTTTCATAGTCACTTAACACCAGCATTGTTGCAAATGACCAGGATTAGGGCAAGAGAAGTAGGCATGAAATGCTTGATCATAAATATCAGGCCTCGAGAGAGAATGAAAGCTTCTGTTTTTAATAAGAGCCTTTTTTGGAATAGCACAATCAGACTCTGAGAGGGCTCATTTCTGCTTCAACAGAGGACAACAGGAGAAACTTTAAAATCGCAGACAATGTCAGCATTAATGCTAGCAAGTCTATACCGTGAGCAGTTCAACAGAAGGAACATAAGTCATCATCAGAAGTAGCTCACAGGTTCTGTGGGTATATTTTTCCTGTAAAGATAATCCATCTGATTAGTACTGTGTAAAAGTGTGTTTCGGAAGTCTGAAGAGTAGCTACTTTCAGAGGTTTATTTACCAACTTCATGTATGAAATTACTATTTTGTTGCATTCTTCCGAATGCGCTGTCGAACTCCCATGACATTAATGTTTAAGTTTACTCTGAAGTTCAAGTTTTAATATCAATAACTGCAATTCATCGTAATGAGGTAATGGTTAGTCTTTGTGGGCTGCCTTTTCACTTCCACTGACAAAATACATTTTCCTTTGTGGCCTTTCTAAACATTTGAGGTAACGCCCACGTTTCAAGGCAAGCGCTTGGGCTCCAATTCTGCGGCAGGGAATGGCAGGAGAAGTGGAGGTAGCACAAATGGACCCTGCAATCCCACCATCCACTTTTGAAATGTCACAGGTACGGTGACGGCACCCACAATGTATAGTTCTATCCAAATATATCTCAGTGCACCTCTCACAGGAGTCTGTAGCCTAAAACGAGAACTGACATCACGGGCTAGTCAAGAAGGATAAAGCATGATGTGAAAATAGTTGTGCTACCTGAAAGCTGGGCTATTGCACTGAACGTTAAGTGTAGCCCCAGCACAGACTTAACCTGTGTCAGCACTGCAGCCACTTGGACTATGCTGTGCCCTTATGTTCATTTGCACACCACTGGGTTTTATTTGGATGCTATAATATAGAGCCAAGAGTAAATTTAGAGCATATTGGAGGAAAGCTGGACTCCTCTGTGGCCATTGGTAACGTTGCCATTGACTTGAGCTTTATGGATACCACATTTTCAGACCCTAAGCCATCCCTCTTTCTGTCGCTGAGTGCTTTACCCACGCAGCAGCTGTAGTTACTCTGTTTTCAGGGACGTTCTTCTGGCCCTTTGTGGTGTTTTTCAGGTGGATAACAGGCTTTTTGCATTTCACATGCTCATATTTTTGTTTTTAAATTTTTGCTTCTGCAGTTTTTGAGCCACAGTCTGTCTCACACTGAAAGATAAGACAAGGCTGGAACTCGGTGCTGTCTCCCCCAGAAGCCTTGCCGATGGATGATGTATTCCCTCCCACTGCAGATAATTGACTATGTATTTCCCACAATGTTTTTATTGTATTTTACAGAGAAAAGTAATAAAAATAGAGGCTGTATGACAATCAAAGCAGTGTTTCCATTCCTCAGGCAATATTTTTCACTAACCCAAAGGAAAACACCTCCCCACCCTTTCCTGGTTACTATGCTTGGTATATGGTTCTCAGTAAGAAGAAAACCAGATGCCATATTTAAATGTAAGATGGCAGAAACCAGAAAACCAGAAAAATGGGTCCCAATTCAGGGAAATGTTCCTGGATAGTCTTTGTATTCTTTGAAGTGCAATGCGGACACTAATGTTTCCAGAGACATCCTCAAAGACCCTTTGTTATATCACCAAGTAGATAACTGTTTGTGTATGATAAATGCCTTGTTGACACAGTGTGCACTACAGATTACCTGCCCCGCACTCAGGCAGGGCGTTGTCAGTGCCACACAAAGATGTGCGAGCACATGCCATTTATGCGGTTCTAGTAATCCTGCACAGAAGTGTAGCTGCACAAGTGTTAAACAGATCCCAAAGCTGTGTTAAGAGACCAGTTCTCAGGGAGAACTAGTTATGTGCCAAGCCCGTGCAATCCAGTCATCCTCGTGGTGGTAATTAAACAGCATCTTACAATGAATATAAAAGCAGTTAATCTAAGCAGGCATTTATTTCACTTTGCTATAACTGAAAAGGATATATTAATTTCCTCAACGTTTTGGGAGGGGAAGGGAACTGAATGCCTGGCGGCTGTAATAGTGAATGTTTCAGCCCCACAGGAATTTTTTTTTGTGGAAAGAGGGGAGCTTTGGAAAACAAAATTTAAACCAAGAGAAGACAAATGAAGGCTGGTCTATGAGCAAGCAACCTTTAGACATCAAAATATCCCATCACAAATGTCTAAAAATGGTCTGTCTGTTGTCATGTCCTTGCATTCAGCAGAGGACGGAACTGTTACATTAAGGAGTGATCTGTGATACCTTTAACTTTGAAGTGTTGGGTAGAATGAAGGCCTTTGTTTGGTAAGTTGAAGGCTGAATTACTTAAAATAATCTAAGGTTGAATGTCTGCCATTTTAAGTCTTTAACATTCTGTTCTTTTTTTTTCTTTTTTTTTTTTTTTAAAGATACTATTAGCAAAGATGAGATGATGCTTAAAAATTTCCAGCCAGATGTGTCTCCAAACTTTCCCAGAGATGAAGGATATTCAAATGTAGTTTGGATTCAACCCATTGTATAGATAAGTTTGTTTTATAGCTGGCCGCAGCTGTGAAGTTTGGATTCAGATCTGTAACTCCCCTAAACTTTGAAGACTGTAGTCAAATCTGTGGTTTTGGATTTGAATCTCCAGTTGCTTGTTGCATCAGACTTGTCATTCACATCTGTTACACCAACAGCTCAGTGCAAAACTCTGATACCAGTTACAGACTCTGCAAAGCTGCACCTCAGAAAGGCCACTTCTCAAGCACACTGTTACATATGAGCAGCGACAGCAGCATATTGCAGGTCTGCAGGTTAACAACTCTCTACATGCCATCTAATGGCCATCGGTGACCCACCACAGAGCACTGGCTGGTGGGTCACAGGTTGTTGGCTCCCGCCCTGCAAAGTATGCTTTACATACTTCCTTCATATTATGTTTCTGTGTAAGCGAATGCTGTAGCTTCCCACAGGGATATTACGTGATCCTGTGTGGAAGGAGAGAGCGTTGGCGTAATTGCAAATGGGATGAAAGCTGGTCCTTGAGGCACTCTCTGAAGGCTTATCTATACAGAGTGGTTGCTGAGAAATAAAGTAGGAGGTGAATTTACAACACCTCAGCTCCACAGGTGGGCACTCTTAACATGCAGTAAGCGAGAGGGAAGGTACTCCACGTGGAAAATAAGAGGGAAAATACTCCACACAAGTGATGTTCCCATGAGGGTACAGGGCTGTGAGGCTAAGGTCCTGCAATTTTCCTCTCTTGTTTGCTCTACAGGCAGACCTTAAGACTTCAGCCACACTGTAAAAAATAACAACCACAAATGCCTATCTGGGAGGGTGTCACTGGTTGTCACCATGGTATAGATGGCCACACCAACTGCAGTGACGGAGCCACACGTGGTAAATGCTGGACAACTCTTCTGACCTGTTAATAGTTGGCAGAGTATTTGATGACAGTTGCAAGAATCTGATGCACAGCAGTATCCTTTACAGCAGTTTAATCTTTGTCATCAAATCCCCCAGCAGCCATGATTAATAGCAGCACTTGAGCTTGTTTTGAAAGTTGTATATTTGGCAGCTATGAACTTTGATCTATGGTTTCGCTTTTAAGAATCATTATGACACAAACTTTTCCTGTAATCCTTCCATCTAATTAAACCACACACAAATACTATGTGGGGAAATATGATGCTATTGATATAAGCTGTGTGTTTATTACAATATTTTAGGCACTTTATTAAAGTGGATAGTTGTTCCCAGCAAGATAGTAGATAAGCTCCCCAAAACCAATAATATCACCCAGAAAGAATATATAAGAGAATTTCCCAAGGCCAAATTCTATTACAAACCTTCTTTGTTGATTAATACTGTGCCCTTGAACCCGTTAAGGGCTCAGATGTTTTAACCTGAGCTAAAATTACTAGCATTTAATTAATCCAGCCTACTAATGTGTACTTTTCCACAAAAAGTTTGCCTTTGTTCCAGATAGTCAGACTTAAATGTCTAACATGACAGTATCTCTCTTTCCATAGTAGGTTGTTCAGTATTTGGGTACAATTTAATGGGGAAGTTTTCAAAGATCCAAGAAAATTTATTCTCATATAAATATTTTAAACCATGAAACATCTATCTTTTTGTAGCTGAATCAACCATAAACCAGACATTTCTTGCTGGTATCTATCCTGCTGTACACTGTGTAGTGAAACTCCCATCATGTAGATAAAGCTCATGTTTTCAAGCCTAAAATATGAACTGTGGATCAGAGTCTGAGCAGTGTTTTTTCTAGGGCTGAGGTGCAGGGCTGCATAGTCTCGACTGAGTTGACTTGCTTGTGTATTGCATCTTCATGACCCCAGCATTTGTGTGGAAAAGGGTTCCTTCCTCTAGAGCAGGCTGCCCAGGTTGTGAGCAGCAGTTTTATGGAGTTGCCTGGAAGGTCTAGAGATTCTCTTAATTGGCCTGAAGTGTGATCTGGGTGCCACAAAACTGAGAGATAACAGAGGTGTAAATCACCATCTTGAGGTTCCTGCTGCTGCCAGGTCCACCAGTGTTTATATTTGCCGATCACCATCTTTTCCATATTTTCTGGGTAGACTTTCAGCCAGCTGGCTCTTGCCTAAAACATAACTCCTGTCAGTACTGGTTAAGCCCAGTGACCACGGTTTCTGAGTCAGTTGGAAAGCAGACAAAGTACCGAGTGTAATAATTTTCCCAAATTGTCTCACAAATTTCCAGAGACTTCATATAAATGTAGAACAGCTGAAGCAACATGAGAAATCCCTTAGGGAATTCACAGCTGAGTGCCCTCAAGCAGAGGGAATAGCTGCCCATCACCACTCTGGACTTGATCAGAAAGGAGTGAAACAGAACTGCTCTAATGCAGTTCCATCTCCTCGTGCCAGGTTCTCCAGTCTTGGTATTAATCCCCTGTGACGAGCCGTGTCCAAGGCTACCACAAGACTAAGCAGAATTAGCAGGGACATTTGTCATGTGTCCGTTGTCATGAGGGAGGCTGAATCAGTGGCCAGAAATGGCCTTGACCTAACCTGCTCCTGAATAGCGGGGCGCAAGTTACTTGAGCTGTCATCTTCTCTTTAGTGGCTCTTCTCTGAAAAGCAAAACTCGCTCAGGTATCCTGGAATCCCTGCTACATCTGCACAACCAGGGCTTTGAGTGACAGTCACTGGCTGGGCAGAGTGGAGGTGTCACGTTATTCTCAACCAGAGACAAAGTCTTGTGGGTGGAATAGGGTCAAAATGTATTTCATATACAACTGGAATAAAGTGTTGTATAAAGAGCTTATAAAACCTCAGAACGACTTTTTACTAGATCAAGGGCTGCCTCTTGTTCTTATTGAACTCAATGGGAATTTTGCTACTGACTTCAAAGGAAGTTGAAAGGAGCCGTGAGGGGTTGATTTCCACTACTACATGTGTGCTTCTGCACACCAAATTTGCATCTGGAAGAACTGTGTTTTAGTTGTTTTTTTGCTGCTGTAGTTGTTGGGTTTTTTGCTGCTTGAGAGTTTGCATAAGCACAAGAACTGCTACATGCAGATTGTCTGCATGCATGAGCAAATAGCGTATTCCTGTTGTGCAAAACTATCCGTACACTACACATTGCATACATGCCTTTAGAAAAAAGGATGCACTCAACTACCTCATCCGAGTGGCATCATTCTCCCGGGAGATCAAATTCTCTCCTAAGCACATAATGACCGGGAAGCAGGTTCTGCACTTATCACTGTCAGCTGCATAAAAACAAATCAAACATAAATGCATCCTAGGCAGGTCTTTTCCCAGGCTGCAAAATGGAAAGCTTCAGCTCCTGTTCTAAAAGCAGGCATAGAGCAGCCTTAAGACCAGATTCAAGAATCCAAACACTCGTCAAAATGGTTTGGAACTTACTTTAACTTAAACCACTTCTGAGTGCATACTTTTCCATTCCTTCTCTGCAGCAATTTGCAGAGGATGAGATTTATCAAATACACCCAAATACACTACATTAAGCAAGAGGGCTTCTTACACAGGAGTTTGAGTTAAAACTTCGATAGTTCAGAAACAAGTATGAAGTTGTTAGAATGGGGGCACAATTTAAAAAGTAGCGATTCAGTGTGAATAGGGGAGTGACCTTGCAAATACCTGGCAGTTCTGTACAAACCTTGTGTGCTCTAGAGGCTCCTGGGGGCCTAAGCAAAATCAGATTGAACTAATTTCTATGTCAGTAATAACATACTCTGTCTGCTTTACCATTGATTGAGACCTTGCTGCTGATAACTTTCTTTTAGGGATGATTTCATAAGCTGTAGATCTTCATGTTAGGAAACACTCGGGCATCGCGTGCTTCAATAATTGCCATCCCATTCTTGATAGTTATACATTCTCTATGAGTCTAAATAATTCCACTATTTCATAGATTTTTATGTACCTCAGATACTAGAAAGCATTATCATAGCCTTCCTCAGTGATCTGGTAGCCAAGCCACATGTATTTAATTCCTTCAACCTTCCCTTGTGAGAAGGTGCCAGGGAGACCAGAAGAAAAGTTGAGACAGCACCTGCATCTCTGAGTAAGGATATAACAGAAAGCAGAGTGGTTGGGCCCTCTCAGCCTCTCAAAAGAAGGGCTGTGGAGAAAACTGCACTGCTTGCTCCTCGCCTCCTGCATGACTCTTTCTGGATTACTCAAACCATGGGCATGGTGTAGAAGATTGCTGAAGCTTCATAGAACATGACTCCTGCTAAACTGGAGAGAGTTCAGGGACCAATATGATGCGTGTAGGAGGAGACTAGCTGTATGGAGATGGAGAGTAGCAAGTAGGGAGGCTTGGTGAAAGCCTACACAACCTTGGGGTAAAGAGTTTGGGTAGTCCCATAAAGCATCAGCACCTGGTTGCTGATGAGAACAAATCCATTTTTCTGAGCTGACTGATGTTTCTTTCCTCTTCATGAAAAATATATACTTAAGATCTCACACTCTGAAGCTAACCTAGTCAACTTTTCAGAATAGGTTTAATATATTCCGTTGTATTTGAGGTCAGAGGGCTTTGCTGCAGCTGCAGCTCAGCCAAATAATCTGGACCTGTTGCAGGAGTTACTAGTCAGAGCTCTGATTTGTGTCAGGTGTAGGCTCAAACCAGATGTGACAGGGATACTTTCTGGTGTTGAAAGCTAGGGAAGGTGTCCCACACTTCCTGGGAGCTTAGCCTTGGGCAGTATATACCGAAGAAAATAGATTTAAAAGGCAGACAATAAAAAAGTGACATTGGAAACTGAGTTGTAATTCATCTAATAAACAGAAACATCCTATACCATGGTTGTGGTTGTGCCTAGTGTTGATTTTTTTATGCTTTCTGTAAGGCTTGCTTTATGTTCAGGATTAGCTTTTCAACATCCAGCAGTGATAAGAGCTTTTGAAGGGATGTAGGTAGGTAGCCATAAGATAAAGGCACAGAGCAGCTACTAGATTTCTTTTCATTAAAGGAAACATAGCTACCAAGTCTGAGAAAGACAGTGTCCCGGAGACAGGCACTGACACAGAAGCCTGATTTGGAGATGCACATCTTTTAAAAGGTGGAGTTTGGGCTAAGAAGCCTTCACGGTTGAGAGGGAATGAGTAGACTGCAGGGATATCTGCACATATAAATCTTGCACATGCAAATTGAAACTCATGGTATCACAACTGTGCTAGGCTTGCCTGTCATCTCTGGCAGCCCTCAGTGTGGAGTGAACAGGTAAGGACATAGCACAGATCCCCATCACTCATTTTGACCTGATAGGCAGATGTTTCAACCAGAGTCTTTCACGCCATTTTGTCATAGGGCTTTATGCCTGTAGGTCCTGGTGGGACCTCACAGATCCTCACTTTGCATTGACAACAGTGATTCAGTGAATACTTTGATGGGCAGTTTCATTGTGACAATTAACAGGAATTTTCTCACATTGATACGTTAAACTTTTTTTTTAAAGTTGTTCAGGCCACTTGCCGTTCACTAAGGGTCCAGTACTGCACCCTGTTTCCTTAGATGTCAATAAAAAGGAGGAAGTGTATGAAATACCTACATGTTACCGCCTGCTCCTTAGAAACCCAGAATACACTCTGCATATGTAAAAGCACAGCACAGCTCTCTTCAATAAGCAAAACGACAACACATGTATTTAAATATCAGAGCTTGAATGGAGTCTGCTTCTTTTCCCACACCTCTGTAAAATCAAAGTTTGAAACCCTGTAGGAGCTCTTTTAAAATATCCTGGCTTCCTTGCTGCAGACCATATGTTGTTTCAAAAACCAGGACTGCAAACTCGAATAATTGCATGACTTGCATTCTATCACTGTAGACTGTGCTCCACTGGCTTCAACTGGCACGGTTTGGTAGCTGTTACAGATGCCACAATTCATTGCTTTGAAGTCTGCACATTAAAAAAAAAGTGGGGGGGAGGGAAAAAAAAAAAGCTTTCAAAAGATTTGCCTGACTTTCTGTTATGAATAAGTCGACATTTCGCAACATCTGTCATAGTCCCTGCCACTTCAGCTTCCTTCCTCCGCCCAGGCTTATGTGTTTTATGTTAATACTGGAGCAGCTGCGGATTCACGCTCTGAGCGAGGTGCAGCAGAGTGGTAAGGGCAGGTAACTGCTTTCTCTGAGGATCAGACCACGAGGTGTTGCCTTGCTCCTGCTGACAAGGGGTAGGGAGCAGAGAGAGCAAGGGTATTGCAGTAATATCCGCCTGGAGCAAATTGTCATTACAATGGTCTGCAACAGCCTGTCCTTGTGGAAGAGGCTCAGATCATCCCTGAGGAGCCTACAGGTACCCCAAACCACCTCCCAGCACTGCTCAGGCATTTACGCCTTCTCAACTGCTCTGAACAAGGATTATGGACAGTTGTGGCTTGGGTGACGGGGGTGCAGCTAACCTTCTCCTTTTCTTGCTGTTTGGAGGCTCAGAGCAGTCAATCCATGCTCTGCTCAGCCCCTCATCATGACTAGTTGAAGTGTTACCATCAAAGGAAATAAGCCTTCCCTGTGCTATTTCTTTGGTTATTGATTTTCGTATTCATAGATGTAACCTGTGTAACCTCATTTAGCTGTTAAATGATAGGACTCAGAGAGAAAAGTGTGACCCAGGTGGACTTGCTACCAGCTTGTTTTAATAAGTTCTTGAAAATAAATATTGCCAACAGAAGACAGCAGTGCTCTCAGTGATAAGATTAAGCTTTGACTATGAAAGTACTCGAACACTAAGAAAAAGCACCTTCATTTTGGCAACTTCAGCCGTCTCCCTGGAGAATTTGCAGTGCGATATCATTTTGCGTGCAGTACAATTTCTCCATTAAAAAAATGATGCCAACCCCTCCTTGGCATGTTACTAGCAGGGTTCCTCGCATAGTGCTCATGCTTGGGGAGGTGTCCTGGCCGTCTGCAGGGCCCTCGCTACACCGAATGTTGGCTCTTTCATTCAGGCTCCACGTGGAATAATTCCACCCGGGTTGTTTTCAGGTTTGAATTTGGGGGCTGGAATTCATCACCTCGGAGGCTGCTTCCCCCGATTCAGTGGTGTGTTCGATCACAAGCTTCTGTAATCCCTGTAATCCATTTCACCCCGCTCGCCTTTTGCATGGAGGATGGGAAGAGAAACAGTCTGACTCCATAAAAGCACGTAACACTGCTTGTGACCCTGCTTAAAAGCCAGAGGAAGGTGTCCTTGAAGCTATTAAGAGGAACTATGTGACAGCTCTTTACAGTATTATTTTAAGTATTGGCTTCAGCTTCCTTATTCATTTCCAGTATATTTTTGTTTTGTTTTGTTTTTATTTGGTAATAATATCCTGAGCATGGCACTCATCTGGTTTAGCTGAGGTGGTGCTACTGAGGTGGGGTTTTCCCCCCCTCTATACTGTTGGTCTGTTTTATAGAACATGGGAAAAGGGTCAGGGCAAACATAATTAAAATGCCAGCACATGAGCAGATTTTGTCCACATGTTCTTAAGATCTTGTTGTTCTCGGGTTTGCTGTTTCTATGCACCAGGTGTTAAGACCAAGTTATGTTAAAGGGGTTTCATATTAAAGAGTATATTTGATGTGGTATATTATTAGCTGGCAGCAGTGCCGTCTTATCCTAGCGAGGTAAAATGGAAAATTTTTGCATAGCACTGCACTTCGCAATCTTTTGCAATGCGAAGCATCTAGGTCTTGGGAAAGTGAATTCATTTCAGCAGATACTGCTTTGTCTCTCCCCTGTCAGCCATGATTTGGGAGGGTTTCTAAATCTTTGCCACTTGAAATCCCGTTGAGCTGAAACTTGCCCAAAAAACTGTCAGCCTTGTTGCTTTTTTTTCTTTAACATGCTGTTCATTACTTCCATATACCTTCTCCCACAAATAAAAAGTAGCAAAAAAAGGAAACAAAGGACTTTTAAAAAAAAACTACTAAAAGACAGTTTTCTAACTGATGATGTTTTACAATCTTTGCAAACAATTAGGCTTCAGTGAACACAGAGATTTTTTTTATTCTGATGATTAACATTGTTAAAGAAAAATATTTTGAAGCCTTGAGATATTGATGTTTGAAAAAATTAATTAGAACCATGCTGCATTTTTCATAAGGATGTGATTGTCTATCATGATGCTTGCAAAAGTTCAGATTTAAAATTCAAGAACATTTATCCCATGTTTAACTAAGAATCAATATAAGAGGCAAACATGAATGGAGAAGTAGTTAGAGGTAGAAGGGGACATTTTTCTCATGTAAAATTCTTGAGCAGAAACCACCTTTGCTCCTGCTCCTGCCCTTTTTGGTTACCAAGATGCCTAAACCAGAGATCAAAGTGACACACAGAAGTGATTCTCTGAACAACCAAGGTTAAGGCTCAGCTGCTCCACTGTCGTCGTCTTTCCTGCACCTTCTAGGATACCTCCAGGGGCAGGATTCAGGGAGGGGAAGGCAGGAATGAAGATGGAACAAAGTAGAAATAGAAGGAAATGTGAATATATCATGCATGCGTGAATATACCATGCCTGCGTCATGTCATTTTGTATGATGGAAGCTCTACCAAGAAGGCAGCCTGGGAACCATGAACTGAGCAACCACCATTTGTCAAAGACTGGAGTCTGTGCACATACATACACAGGCTTTATATATATTCTTCATAGATATCTACGATGCATGAACTGGTTGTCTAGTTACTACTTTATAGCCCATGGCAGAAAATTGGAACTTCTAGGTTTCCATTCCTCTTTTTTTTCCCAAAGAAGGCATGTAAACCAGGACAGATAAATTACTTTCTACAAACTCCGCTAGGTCTCCCAGAATTACAAAGGGCACCTAGGGAGCCTAGCTCAGATGTAGCAAGATGTCTGTAATTACGTGGGATGAATCTTGTCTAAAATCGCTGTGCTGATGATTCTGACTTCCCCTGGATCTCCTTGCATATGTGCAGCCATCATGTTCGACACATGGCAGCCCTTGAGCGCTGTAACTGCTTGTCATTTGTCCAAGATTTGCTCCTTCCAGCCCTGTGGTTTCTTTGGAAAAGGAAATGCTTTTCTGTCACCACTTTGCAAGGTGCTATCTGTTAGACAGAGCGACATTTATACCTGTGCCCGGAGCAACACCTTCTACATTTGGCTGGACTGAACATGAGCCCTTTCTGTTTCTTTTCCTGAAGTGATGCTCAGGAATGTTTTGCTCTTGGTGCTGGAGGGGCACAACTGCCTGTTCAGAAATTTAAAACTTTAGTGTTTTGAGCATCAGCTGAGGGCTAATTCTTCCAACACTGTAAAATAATGCTAGCAACACAACTTAGCTGTCTCTGTTCTTAAAACAGGCCTTGACTATCGCTGGTACTCCATGCCTTTTTACAGACCTGAGAACAGAGGAGGTCCATAATTTCAGCAAAGTTAAAATCCCTTTTCTTTGTCAAAGACCTCAAAGAGCCTTAGTATAACTAAGAATTAGGTGTGGGCCAGTCTCCTCCTCTCTTTCTTGCTTTTTTTTTTTAATAAAAAATTGAGCTATGCCGCCCTCCATACTGACACAAAGTTGTGTTATTATCAATATCATGGTAGTTAACATTAAGTGGAAAGATGTTATTTCACTTGGTGTAACTCATTAGCAGTAAACCAGTCCCGTATATTTACTTATCTCTGCTGAAATAAACACATTGCAGCAGTTGTGACTGGTATAGTTACGACTGAAGTGAAACTTCCCATTGCAACTCCCACTTTTATATCTAATTATAATGTTCTTAATCTCGTACAAACTTTGCTTGGCTGAAACATTGTATTTGCACTCATTTGAGAAAAGCATTCATGGTTTTATCAGTCATGAGTAATGTAGTCATTTCTATTTCATACCAATATCCACAGAATCTTGTCTTCATAATATATATATTATGTTTACATATATAACTTGTTATTATTTTATATGAGTATACATACATATTTACACATACATACACAAACACATCAACTGATAAGGAAAAATATTTCAGCATTAGGCTTTCAAAGAATTATGAAGTTAGAACAGAGTGAAAGGTTCACAATGAAACTTAAAACTTTACTGGCTATAAGATTTCATTGCTAACACAAAACTCAGTCCAATACTTTGCTCAGGCCAGGGTCAATTTATTTTTAGCAGGAGGGATGGTCTTGTAGTTAAAATACAAGTGAGAGTAAGGTTTAATTTTCAACACAAACACTTCACATTGCTGAGTAGCTCCTCAAAGGAAAAAAAAAAAGGAATAAGGTCTGTTTATTGGCAAGAATGTAATCTTGCTAAATTCAGTGCAACAACTTTGGATTTGCCTTGATCTGCTGTGTATATGGGAAGGATCTATATGTTTTCTTCTTCAAGTTGTTTCTTCCACTGCACAATATCACTACTTTATTCTTCTACTGACATTGCAGGGGAGAGGTGGGTGTGAAATAGCTCATCCATGCACAAGGCAGGAGTATTTCTTTACATACAGATGTTGACGTGGTTAGATTCTGCGTCTTCCCTCCTTTCCCATGTGAGCGTGTTCGTGCCAATGAGAAGGTTTTCAGAGAAGAAGGGGTGTTAATGCACACACAGTTGCACCAAGTTCCTGAATAATCGTCTTGGAAACAACTCTGCAGTTTCAGGAGTCATCTCCTCAGGCAGGAGACAGGAATGCTTCCTATTTTAGTCAGCCACAGAGCCCGAGATGTGAACGAAGAGAAAAAAGTTCTTGTAACAGTAGTCAAAACACAGTTAACATGAGCAAATCTCACAACCAACGTACATTTACACAATCATTTGCTGAAGGCATCAACTCCGAATAACAAATTAATTCTAAACTTTATTTGTAAGCGGGACGTATTTTCTAGATATCTAGAAACATAAAGTAGGTATAAACAAAGTAGGTCTCAGAAAGACAAGAACAGAAGGAGGAAAAGCAGGTAGGTTTTCCCCTGTTAATTGCTTAACACTCTTCACTATATAATTTATTGTTATAAAAAAGTTATCTTGAGCTAATAAAACTTCATAAAATTTGATGACTTTGCTGATAGATCTTATATGCGAGAAAAGTTGAGAAGACAGAATGAGTCAGTATCTCTGTCGTGCAGTAAGGTTTCAAAACATTCATCATCAGGAATTAGGTTCTTGCATCTCTGAAGCTATTACACAAGTCTGTGACATTTTCCTCATAAGGATTTTGGAAAAACATATACACACATTGAAATTTCACTCCTGCCATCGGTTCCCTCCCCTGCGTGCTGGGGAAAACAATACTTCGTGAGCAGAGACATTTTAAGGTCCTTTTATGGAAAGACCATTGTGCCCAGTATTGTGCTAATATTTTCTTAATCTAAGCAGATGTTTAAACAAAGTTGTAAGACTGCAGCATCCGCCGCTGCTGGGAATTACCCTGTTCCAAGGCCGAATCATGGAAAGTTGCCATAAGGAATTATTCCTCTGCGAAAATGAAGCATAGGTTTGGAGGTGACAGACTACCCCTGAGGAGAAACAAGGAACCCCTGGAGAAGTTATTTTCTTTGGCACTTGGCTTTATACGAGTTAGAAGCCCCCTGGGTCTTCTGCAATTTTTCCAATGGGTGGGAAACACAGTTAACATTTAGGAAAAGCAATTTTTGACTGCCAAAACTGCAGTGTCTGACAGTTTTGCATCCAAGCAGAACTGATGAAAATCCAAATATTTGTGGATTTTGCTTCAGATGCAAATATTTTGTATAGCTTCAATCCCAAATTGAAGTCCCAATGGAATTTTGATTAAAACTCCTGATATTCATACTTCAGTGTTTCCCTCATTTCAAATAATATCAAGCTGAATATTTCTTAATAACTTTCTGAGTGGATATACATGTCAAAAATATTTTAGCCTAGTACATGTTTGTAATGTGGTATGTGTATTTTCAAAGCTGACTTCAGTGAGGATTTTTATGTGGGGTGTGTTTTATGGCCAAAATAACAAGTAGAAAAGATGATTATTTGCCAAGAGGTATCATTCAAACAAGCAAACCGCACACTTGGTCTTGGGTCAATAGTGCTATCAATTGCCCTATACAAAATCAAACTCTGGAGCAAAAAAAATTCACAGCTTAAAACAACAGTCAAGCTTGTGATACCATTTGGATTAGCAGAAAGGATATTGCCCAGGGAAGTATCACTGTCTTCTGTCAGCTATGTAGACATAGCAGACACAGCAGAGCTGACTGCTGGAAGGAGAATTATGTGTGAAGTGATCTCAATTTTTAAAAAATATCGCTGTATTTTGTTTAATATATTCAGTGATTACAGATACAAGTCTTCATATTAGTTCTTTGAAGCACTCAGATCAGGAAGGTTCATCTGTTTTCTCCTGTTTGAAAATCCAGAAAGCTTTCAGCAAGGTTTCTTCACCAATGCCTGCTAGAGAAACTAAGCTGCCATGGGATGAGAACCAAAACTCTGACATGACTAAATAACTGATTAAAAGCTAGGAAAGAAAAAGTTAGGAACGAAAGGTGGAGGGAAGTCATGAGTGAAATCCTGCAGGATCTGTGTTCTGGCCTGTGCTGTTCAACATGTTCATAAGTGATATGGAAAAAGGAGTGAATAATGAGGTGACAAGGTACACTGATGATAGTAAGTTATTTAGGGTGGTAAGGACAAGGGCCTCTTCATGGTTGAAGAAGGACCTGACAAGATGAAGTAGCTGAGTATATGAAAGATATTTGATGTAGGTGAATGTGAAACAATGCATAAAAGAAAAGACAATTCTAGTTTTACCTATTCAGTGGTGGGCCCCGAAGCCTGTTGCCACTGTCTTTCATGAATGAGATCTTGGCATTACAATACACACCATCACAATGGAGACACCATCTCAATGTGCAGAAGCAGTGAAGAAAATAAATCAAATGTTAGGCACTGGTAGGAAACAGAGGACAAAAAGTACATATGATTATGCCACCATACAACCTGTGGTGGTGGTGTCTGGAACAGTGCATGCAGTTCTGGCCTCTCTGCCTCCACAAGGATGTAACAAAGCTGGAAGAAGGTCCGGCGAAGAAGAGCTGTCAAAGTAGGGCACATCTTCTGTGAGGAGTGACTGAGGAGAGCAGGAGACACCTGGCGAGATACGGCACTGCTCTCTCAAATCATGGTTCTCTTACAGAAGGCAAGTAGGAAATAGACACCCACTGCCTCTTCTAACACAAAGCCAGTCAAAACAGAGCAATGAGACCTTATATGAAACTAATGGGTGGGAAATGTGAAAGAAACAAAGGAGACATTTCCTCCATAAATCAACGGTGAACTGTGGAACACCTTGCGACTGGATAATTTGGATGTTAAGAGTTACTTAGATTGAAAAACATAGTGGAAAAAGAAATGAAATAAAACCCTATTGAAGGTATGTAAACACAAAAAAAGCAGTTCCAGACTAGAATAATCCCTAAACTACAAGTAAGTGGGGACTGAGGTTGTATTTTGGTGAAATATTACTGCAGACTTGCCCTGTTCTTGCTGCCTTCCCTAGACATCTGCTGGTGACACTCTTGGAGAAAGGACACTCAGCTAGATGGACCTCTGGTGTGGCCCAGTTGAACTACACTTACATTCTTGTATTCGCAACTCATGATCTATGTTAGCTTGGTTACACCTCAGTGGACAAGTGAATCTTTAACTAGGAAAAGTAAAAATGCTCCCCCCCTTCCCAAACCAACAAAAACCCAACAAGTGTTTCTGGTATAATTCTTGTATAAGTTTAGCTGAATAATGATTTACTATCAGAAAATAGTTTGATGGTCACAAATGTTTCCTTGAGCATTTGAATTTCACATGAAAAAACAAAGACAACTAGTGTGAATCCTTCCCTCCACGCTCAGTAAACTCACCTTCGTATTTCTCTTCTGCATCAAATCACCCTGGTGTTTTTAGTCCTGCTTTTGGAAAAGCCACAGGAATGTGAAAGAAACAAAAAAAACTTTTGTTTCTTTCCATTTGCTGTTTTTTACTAAAATAAAATAATCTTATATGTCAAACTGGTTTGAGACACACTGTTTAGTCACATCACAGAAAGCTACCTTAAGGCATTAGTTGGGCAATATTCCTTATCCAATCTTTCTACAAGCCTCTCCCCTGTATGAAAAGAACTTGACCTGGCAGTCACAGAGCTCAGAGGAATGACTCAGTCCTGGAGAGCGTACAACAACCAGGAATAGCAGCACTGCCATCAATCCTGACAAAAATAAGAAATTCAGAGTCGTTGAAATGACAGACATGAACACTGTTCTTGCAGAAGAGATAACAACGCTACCAACCAGAAAGAAGAGCAGCAAGAGCAACTGTTGCTAAACACAAGGGGATTTTTGACAGGCTGTGATGATAAGGAGTTCTCAGCTGGCAGGCAGACAGAACGCATCCCTGCAGAACATCTTTAAGTCAGGGGATGCCTGTTAGCCAAAATGCATGCAAAGGAATAGTGTGATGCGAAACAGGAGTGAAAGATAGAACTCATGTGGCAGAAAGCATCATCAGGGATGGAAATTTCAAAAAGTAACACAGCCTTGTGCCACTGTGAAGTCTGTACTTGAACTTTTCCTAGCCAAAGTTCTGCTGCAGCGGAATCTGTTCCCAGCATTTCTGATGTTCCGTGTTTATGCTAACTTTGCGTTTTTTCTGTCAATCACAGAAAAACTCAAAAATTGTTAGGAAATCCTGGGTTATGAAGGATACTCCACCAGTTCTAATTTCACTGTCATCAATGGGAGACATTTGCACTCACTTTTTTTCCAGCTGCAAATGCCTTTTATTGAAGCTAAACATAATCCACTACCATTTTCTTTGGGTTGGTGCTTGGAGAAAAAATAGGATATTTTGCTTTTTCCTTCTGTCTTAAAATGAGAAAGTAATTTGAAGATCTCAATATCTTTCAATATAAGAAAGAAAGAGAGAGAGAGAAGGAAAAGACTCTACCACCAGTAACTACTTCCTTCTCAGTTCTAACAATAATTATTTAAGATCTAGAAAATTTGTTAACCATGAGATTCCCCTAGAGCTCTGTCTCTCTAGCTTATCAGAAAGAAATTACAGAGTCACTTGATTACAATCTATGGGCAACATAACTCTGGTAAGAGAAAGATGCAAATATACAGCATCCTTCAATGGCTGGAAGCTCAAGAAAAACAATCTGAAAGACAGAAACCTAACTGACCATTGAAATAACCGATGTGATAAAGGTTTTCTTCCAGGAAATTTTAAGCCAAGACTGGGTATTTAGCTACAACACACATTTGATTCAATGCAAGCTCTTGAGCTTCAAGCAAGAATTCAGTCAGGAAAGTCCTATATCACTGAGGGCCTGAAAAGCAATGTGTTCCTTTTACAGGTAGAGAAAGGTAGCACCCCTAAAGTGAGTCATGCTTGTGATTGAGAATTGGCACCCAGCCAGGCTGAATCAGCTGTCAAATGGGATTTAGGGAAGGGGCCACCTTGAGCCAGTGCTCAGGGGTCTCAGGCAGTGCAAACAGCAATCTGAAGCCCATACTTTCAAAAGCCCTTGGTGGTGGCTTGAGTACTCCTCAGGTCAGAGGTCTAGTTCCAAATAAGGAACTCCAGCTTGGTGCCAATCCTTTTCTGTTTCAAGAACAGCTCACCCTGGCAATACCTGATCTCCTCTTTTTCAGACACCACAAGGGCAACCTTCTGTGCACACCCAGACATCAGCTTGACCAAACTGAAATGAAGAACTTCCTGAAATCAGAGGAAATTGGAGCTCTGATCCTCCTTGCAGAAGACAGGGTCTCCATAAGACAATCAGGGAGATGAGATGGGATTTGTAACAAGTCTGAGCCTGTTCTTGACGGCTTCTCCTTATTCTACCAATAGCATGCCTTGAAGGGCATTCTTACATCCCAACTATTGATGCTTTTAGTCAGTTCCTCACCTAACGGAGAAATGACAATGTCCTGTCTGAAAGGATGGATTTAGCCAGATACCAGTGTCTGTTCTCTTTTTTTCCCCCCCGACAGCCTCTGATTTACTATTTCCAAGAACCTACTTTGGCTTCTGGAAAAGCTCTGTTTTGCCACATAGCAACATCAGGGAATAATATGTAATAGGTTTGCAATGATGATAATTCCAAATTTTGCATTGCAAGACCAAATGTGGGACAATGGTCCTAATTGTCTGTTTGGTTTGGTGATCTATGCAAGGTGGATTTACTGAGGTATGGTCTGTTCTGTACCAGAAGAATACCTGATTAAAATATACTGCCACAACTGGTTTTAGATATATCTTCTCCTTCCCTCTCTTTAAAGAAGTCTTGAAGATGGGGAAATTGAGAATATATTGCAGAATCTTTGCCTTGAAAAACAAAACATTTAAAGCAAATTCATCTGAAGAGGGCACTGGGAGATGCCACAGAGCTTCTTCTTGGATTCCCAGACATAACTCTTTTTACTTCAGCATTTATCTGTAGTTGAATCCTCCATAACTCTGAGGAGTTCACTCTTCCACTTCCCATCCAAAAAATAATTAAAAAAAAATCTGGTCAGAAGAAGGTTATGACGCAGGTTTCCTAGCACCACAGCTATGTGCTAGCTTCAGCAGGGCTGCTGGCTGCAGCATTTAAAGCATGCTGACATTTGCTGATGCCTCTGTGAACAACTGGCATGATTTGTGCAGGCGAATGGCAGGCGAATGGCAGGCGAATGCAGGCGATGCACTTAGCGGGTGGGTGCCTGTCCTCGCAATCCAAATCCCTGGCTGATAGAAGAGAGCCAGTGTATCACCATTTCTGCTCTCTTAGCTGCTGATACCACCACCTTCTTAGTTATTTATTTTTAGCTGGGACTGAGGGTAAAGTGGAAAAACAAGTTACCCAGCAGATTCACATACTGTTTGCTACCAGACTGTTTCTTGGAGTTTGTCATGCTCAATATCACCTGTGGATTGCAATGTAAGAAAGGAAGGGAGGAATGAAGGAAAGACAGAGGATATTAGAAGCAACACCACTACATATGGCTTTTCAGATCCAGGTTCTGATTCTCTGCACTGTTATACTAATGTATAAGCAAAGTGCATTTACATTTCATTCACATTCAATATACATGACTGGAGAATGTAGTCACTCATTTTCAGCAAGGTTATTTTGCATGTAATTGCCATCCTTGGCCAGAACTTTTCATGCGTGGAAATCAAAAACCGAAACCAAAGAAAGGCAGGAGAAACAGAAAAAGATATGAACATATGCCCTGCCCGGCTTAATCACTTGTGTTTTCTTTAGCACTCATCAAGATGAAGAGGAGACTTTGAGTCACATTCCTGCAAGTCTGCAAAATGCTGTTGAATTCACTGAATCTGGGTCAAATTTTGGGATTCTACGTGTCATGAGATGGCTGAAGCTCACAAACGTTGGCTCAGTTTCAAGAGTCTCAGAACATGAAATATAGAAGTATGCCTAGTCATATTAGGAACAAGCTTCTAAGGACAAACTGAAAGTACACAACAAGCCGAACTCTTGCTGGGAAGGGAGTCACTATTTCCTCCTTACTGTTCTGGTGCAAGCCCTGAAATGGCTGAAGTCTTTGGGAGTAGGAAGCTTGCTATTGACATCTATTGATGAAGAGGGAGAAAAGCAGCTCAGACTGGCCTGAGAGCACCGTGTATCAGAGGATGGATAGGGCCGGGAGCCCTTTGTGAGCATCTGCTGGTGAACAAAGGGAAACGACTAAAACAGCCCAAACTTATTTTTGTCTTTTTTTTGTGGCCTCATTTGCTAAAAGTGCTTCTGGGTAGGCATCTATTCTGAGAATCAATCTTACTTCATAAGAATTAAATTCAAAGGTCAGACCATAAAAACCTACTATTTACAGCTAGCTATGTGGATATAATGTTTTGCCCTGTACGCCATTCAGGTTTTATCTTCTTTAGGTCATCAGCTCTTATCCTAAAATGTTTTACAATACTGTAGCACTACTCTGCCTTTTTCTACTAGAAATTCAAATAATTTAATAACCAGCATTGTGATTCCACAGCACTTACAGTGTTGTTATATAATGCCTATGTATATACATAAATCCCATCTTTCATTGTGTGTACACACTGCATGACCGGGGGATCATTTTCACATGTAGTTATTTGCTATAGTTCCCTCATTACTGTCTAAGCGTGGTTTTAGTTCATTTGCCAATTTTTCAGCTTTTCAAGAAGAAATACAGGCAGGAATTGCCATCAGGTTCCCATTTCTAGTAATTCAGTTTGCCCTATGTCATAAAACCCTTTGATACACATAAATATGCTTTCACATGCATGCGAAGAATTGTTTTCAAAGTACAGCATGGTCCCACAGACAAGGAAAACTGCCTGAACATGCTTCCAAACACGGACCGAACATAGTCCTGCTGGGTTTGACTGCAGTTCTTCACAAGTAAATAAAGTTGTATCTGCTTACACCAGGTCTGAATTTAGCCCTATGCTTTCTTAAAAAGAACAAACAAATCCCAACAACAACAGCAAAAACAAGCCTGAATGTATTAAACAGCTATTTAAACCATTAAACAATATGGGCTTTCTTGTGCATCAGCAGGGAGCTAAGCTTTCCCCAACAACACTATGATGGATGGCGATACATTCGTGTCAGCTCAGCTGGCAGGTCCAGCACCTTTAAGGAGGGTCATGCGTCTTTCCCAGTGTGTACCGGTTTGTACTAGGCTTGGAAAAGTCGGGAGGGAGGAAGCAAGCTTCTTGGATCATATGAAGGAAGACTTAGTTATTGCCCTTTAATTGGGCAGATCCTGAGGTAGCAGGACAGTGCACCGTCACCTAAACTCAGAAAGAGCACCGATAAAAGACAAGATTCAGGGGGATATGTGCAATTAGCAAGTCCACAGAGCAGCCGGAAGCCCAGGTTATTCTCTGACTCCTACTCCTAGTTTTTTTTCTTTTCTGCATCTAATGAAGTTTCACCAGTTTTCCAAAGCTAAATAAAAAAGGAGTAAGTACCAACAGCACAACAGAAGCCCTCTCTTGAAACTCTTACAGCAGATTTTGTGAAGACTCTTAAATCTACACAAATCCTAACATGAAGACAATGGTAAGCCCCACTCACCATATTCATCCCAGGTTTTTTCCACATGTCCGTCTTCCACGTCACACAGGGCCATGTGGTTGCTTTAGTCAGCAAAGCAATCTTCATGGACAAATTAGGATGCTAAAAGCACGAAACTATTGAATCACGTCACCTCTTCTGTGAATCACAGTTGGCAAACTAGGGACACTCAAATACAAAATTATTTGGTTTTGTATGAATTGAAATACAAATTTGACAAACACAAGCATCAAGTTGCATTTTGCCTTACTGTGAAACCTTCAGACGTCCTCGAAGTCAGGAGGAACTATCCTCTCTGAGAGGTAGACATGCTCCTTTAGAGGTACTCTGAAGACGTGCTGCACTGCAATGTAGACAGAAGTTGACAAACTCCTTATGTCCTCCTGGTCCCCCTTGTGAACACCAGCTGTTTTACGTACATACGTTTCTGTCTATGTGATGTTATAACTAGACGTTGAAATAGGACAAAAGTACTTGGGCCACCTATGCTCTTGGATGCAGCACTGAAATTCAAATGTCCCGTGTTTAATCCATTAGGAGAAGAAGATAACTGCCTTTTTATTAAAACTTGGCAATCTGTTTCATATGAATATAAACACTGAGAAGAAGAGTATAAATTCTTAGTGAGCAGCGCTCCAAATCTACATTTGATTAAAATGATGCCTCTTTAGAGAAGTAGGCTGTATTTATATATTTTGGATGGAACGCTTATATTTTTTGGCAGGCCCACATATAGAATTTGCATGTTAATATGCTAGTATGGGTATGCTCTTTTTAAGTAGCACACATCAGAACTCAAATTGTTTTCCTTTGAGTCCCTACCACAACATCACTGACTGTAGGAGGTAGATGAGGCTTTTAAGAGAACCTAAGAATACAACACTGTTGAGCTTCACAACTTCTAGAACTCATTAACCACCAGCCTGTGTAAAATTTCGTAACATCTGAAACATTTAACACCCTAGCCCATGAGAATGAACACCTAGGAAAGGGTAAGAAAAAGTTACTCAGGCATGTCTATCAACTAAATCTATAGATCATAAATTCACAATACATTCATTGTCATTCATGCTACTGGCCAAGCAAAAGAAAAAACATACGCGGAGACTGACAGAATTAATCTAATGACATGTTTATGAGGCATCACTTTTTAGTTTTATTAATCCTTCTCCTTAAAACTGTGAAGTTTTATACTGGGAGTTCATTTGATATTTCTGAAGACAAGAGGATTCCAGAAATTTGAAAACCCGGGGTATAGATGTATATTATAGTTTTCTCCAGAATCCACTGCAAGACACTAAGCACAGCCCTGTTTCAATTTTCTTTTTTATTTGCTTAGATTTTCAGTAATAATAAGAGTAACAACAAAAGCACTCCTAGCTACCCTCAGATCATTTCCATGTAGTCTTGGCCAAAAAAGATTTTTTGATTGTGCTCTTTAAAAAAATAATGCTTAAAATCCTCAAAATGTTCCCCTCATGCTTCAGACTGAAAAGCTGGAAATGGCTAGCCTTAAAAATAGTAGAACAAGATTTACTGTGTAGAGTAAGATTTGCCCATCAAGACAGATCTGAAGAAAAGTTAGATATATTCAGAATTAAGGTATGAAATTGGCTACTTCCTGCAGGTGCCTCAGAACTTTTCTGCTTTTGAACAACGCCACCCATGACTATGAAGCTCGTGATCATATGGCCGATACTTTGCTGCACTGGCAGGAGCGTGTGCTTCATTTTGCAGTTCCAGGTACCCAACCTGAGTGAGCGTTACACAGCGAGAGTCAGCACTGGCCATTTCTTGCCAGCACACTAGTATCTTTCACTCCAAGACATTGTTAGGAACAACATTTGAGAGACATAGTCTAGAAGGTATAGTTTATTAAAGGAAAACAGTAAAACTTTCTGAAAGTAGGACAGGAGAAGGAAAGGAAGTCCTCATTATATTCAAGGGATAAACAGAATGAAAATTTTTTTTACAACTTGTGCATGCAATTTCCAGTTACTTCAGTCACACCTGAAAGGCTTCTGTTTAAGAGCTAGATATGATAAAATAATTAGGTGCTTATAAATTAAGTGCCAGACTTTAGAGAGGAATCCAGTCCCTGTAGTCGGGTACAGAAATTTCCAGCATTGTCCAGTGGGAGAGAAAAGTGCACAATGCTCAGTGGTTACAATTCCCTCCCTTCAGAAAGTAGGCGCCTGGCTGGGGGCTGCAAGGAGTCACCTATGCCCACCTGCATACCTCACATTCCCTCACACAGACGGCTCCCCAAAACCAGTACCTGAAAAAACAGGCAGCATCTACCAGCCCTGCCTGTCTTTTGGTAGTATTCAAGTATGACAGCCCTTGTCCATGAAGTAGAAAATTGAATGGGAGGTTCAGTGCCTGGCTTAGTCTTCATGAGCTCAAATTTCCATCTCCCAGGAAAGCATCCTAGTCACAAATAGAGAGGTGCCGTATAAACGTGAACAGCTTCTGCATGAGAGGAATGGAGATTTTGGACCTTAATCTGCTTGACTCTGGCTGCGATTCATATATCACTGAGGGAGATGGGGAGAAATTAACCCAAAGTTCCTATCTAGCAAGGGCCTACGCATATCACTGGCCATACATGGGTGATCTGCTTGAGTATCTGGAGTCAGACTGGAGTAGGAAGGAAAGACGATGCGGCTCTTTAGGGTCCTCCCACAAAATTACTTCTGTCCCTGTGAGATGTCAGAATGAATTGCCACTCACAGTAGATTGTGCAGCTGTTCAAACTATGATTGTGCTGCCCTCCGGGTGCTTGGAGCTTGGCTCTCTCTCACGCTGAACATGCCTCTGAGCAAGAAATTCCCAGATAATAGTGGTTAGATAACACGCTAAAGTAGCTGATACTATTTTTTAAAAGGTTTTATCCCTCTTCCCCTCCCTTAATCTAGTGGTTGACATCTTAGATATTGAGCCGCTTGGGGCAGGGCCCATGTGGTCTTATTTTTAGAATGTACCCAGGGCATTATAGGCCTGATGCAAGCCAAATATGTTATTATAAGTCAGTATTGGAAAAAGGTTGTTGTTAAGAGCAATGCACTTCTGAGGTTGCCAAGCAGGCTGTGGGGACTGCTGGATAGTACACAGCGGCTTTACCTCCTCCTGCCCAAATGCCTCCTTCCATGTTTCAGAAGCTGGAAGAGTGGCCAATCCACTGAAGATATTTGCTGCATGATTTCATGCCTGTGAAACTTCATCAGAGCGTTTACCTACTCCCATCTCCTTAAGGTTGGAACAAAAGAGATCACTGGCTGCTTCTTAGCATTTCTTCCTTCTTTTCAATATCCAGAGGGACCTGGACAAGCTCGAGAAGTGGGCCCGTGTGAACCTCATGAGGTTCAACAAGGCCAAGTGCAAGGTCCTGCACCTGGGTCGGGGCACCCCCCAGTATCAATACAGGCTGGGGGATGAAGGGATTGAGAGCAACCCTGCCGAGAAGGACTTGGGGGTACTGGTGGATGAAAAGCTGGACATGAGCCAGCAATGTGCGCTCGCAGCCCAGAAGGCCAATGGTATCCTGGGCTGCATCAAAAGAAGCGTGGCCAGCAGGTCGAGGGAGGTGATTCTGCCCCTCAACTCTGCTCTGGTGAGACCCCACCTGGAGTACTGCATCCAGCTCTGGAGCCCTCAGCATAAGAAAGACACGGACCTGTTGGAGCGGGTCCAGAGGAGGGTCACGAAGATGATCAGGGGGATGGAACACCTCTCCTATGAAGAAAGGCTGGGAGAGTTGGGGTTGTTCAGCCTAGAGAAGAGAAGGCTTTGGGGAGACCTTATTGCAGCCTATCAGTACTTAAAGGGGGCTTATAAAAAAGATGGGGACAGACTTTTTAGCAGGGCCTGTTGCGACAGGACAAGGGGGAATCACTTTAAACTAAAAGAGGGTAGATATAGACTAGATATAAGGAAGAAATTTTTTACACTGAGGGTGGTGAAACACTGGCAGAGGTTGCCCAGAGAAGCGGTGGATGCCCCATCCCAGGAAACCTTCAAGGTCAGGTTGGACGGGGCTCTGAGCAACCTGATCTAGTTGAAGATGTCCCTGCCCATGGCAGGGGGGTTGGACTAGATGACCTTTAAAGGTCCCTTCCAACCCAAACTATTCTATGATTCTATGATCCTGGAAACTACAGATTAATTTTCTGTGTGCCCTTTATGCAGTCCCAGCCTCTGGTTAATGACACTTGTTGAGGGAAGTTGCTTCAAAAATCATTTCACGAATTCAGTTCCTTCTGAATTTCCTTAACAATGACCCCAAAGCTTTCCTTTCTTCAACAATCTCATTTTAGACTAATGCAAACCATCTCCCAACTAGGTAAATCTATCTATTTATTTATTTATTTAAACAAGCCCTTTTCACTAAGATTCTATGGATTCTATCTATTCTATCTAACAATATATGTATTTATATATATATTGATTTTCTGTGTATTGAAAAGCTTCTGAGACACAGCTCTGAGTGTTCATGATACAGAAGACTATTAATGATCTTTTCCAGGTCTCCCTTGTGACCTTATCACACAAACAATATTTTCTATTCTGTGCTTAGATAAATTGCAGAAAGCATACCTGTGACATTTTGGAAAAGAAGCAAGAACTTTTAACAAGAACACTTTTAATTTCTGATCTACATGCTTGTGCCAGGAAAGATTTACAGAGCTGGAGGCTTTCCAGTCAGCAGGGACTATCTATCTAGAAGAGGAGAGAAAAAAGAATTGCCGTTTACGCCTCTCAAGGACATTACTCTCTGAAGTCTGTAAGACATAATAATGTACCTCCAATTTTCCTTCCTATTCCAAGTCCCATTTAGAAATCAAAGGAAAAAAAATCCAAGAAATAATATTAATTCATATCCATAAACCTCTGACATAGACAGTTCTTTTCTGAAGTTTCATTTGTGATATGTACCCCTGTGTCTTTATTTGCTGTGTTTCTCTTCACACTTCATAAGAAGATATGCAAAGCTTTATTTGGATGAGTAACTAGTGTTGCTGATTTAAATGCACTGGTCTCAGGACTATGTTCATTTTTATTTCTGTCTTGTTTAATATCCCTTACACTAGTATTCTAAAATATGTAAGCCTGTATGTATGTAACACATTCTATTCTGCTTGGTTTTGTTCTATTATGCTTTTTTCTGTAGCAATTGCAGGTGTCTGATCTACTTTTACCATGCCGGTCCGGGATAGATTACATCTTAAAGATTATTGTGTGAAGAGGAAAGCCAGTGAAAAGCATGCAAATTAGTTCTCATTTCTCTGTAGTTGACTGCTGTTTGTGTAGTTCATCAAGAATTAGCCACTTCTCAAATAAGGGACTAGGAACTGATTATAAAGCTGCGTAGGGATATTTCTATAAAGTGTTGAAATAGTATCTTAAACTCACTCTAGAAAAAAAGGAAAATAAGATTTTTAAAACATTTACTTCCAAGAAACAGAGAGTAGTCCATAGAATTATCTATGTATTTATTACACCTGCTCCACACTTCTGTTGGTTATGATGCCCACAGCCACTGGAATATGTAAGAGTTTCTCAAGGAATGGTGTATGAGCCTAGTATATTTCTGTGGTAGGAGCTTTTTAACTTTCCTTCTTTGAAACCTTTTGAATTTAAAAAAATGTAGATGATATCCCAAGGCAAAGTCAGTGCTGCTCTGTGTATACTGGAATAGATCACAGTGTAAATAGAGGAAAAATGAAAATAAAATTCCAGCTGAAATACTTGTCCAGGAATAGTCTACCCAGATTTAAAGGTTACAAAAAGCCAAAACCAAAGAAGTCTTTTCAACACTAATCTTATTTTCAAATTATTAAAGCCTCTCCAATAATAACATTGGTTTAAAAATAATAATAATATTTACCATCCCCAAAGTGCCAGGAATCAAACTCTTTGGGATATTCATTTTTAGTTCCTAAGTGACACATGGCAAGATAATTTACCTTCCAAGAGTTTCTGTGCCTGGGCTGGGGGCTCAAACGGCTTTACATTCCCCAGACCTTTGAGACCTGTCTCTGGGATGTGCCAAAAGCTTGTTACTCACTGTTGTTTCTATTAGATACTGCTACTTATTGCCACTGTTTAAATAGGTCATTAGCACATAATAGAAGTAAAGTAGGAGGAAAAGGCAGGCTAGATGTGGGGGTCAGGAGTAAATATATGCCTTGGAGAACATCCATCATGTCTTTTTTTTCCTTGTAAATATAAGTTATATAGTTTCTTTGTAAAACGGTCTGGGCTTTGCTGCCCAGATTCACTGTGAAACAACGGGAGACTCTGAGAACTGGTATTTTTGGCAATGTGGATGGCATTGCCAGGAACCAGGAGTGATTATGGGGATGTGGGCTGTTGCAAAGCCACACGTGTGTATGGACATGACCTTACAAGAAATCCTTGAAACCTGTCGTGCTTGTGCATACTTTTCTGGGCAGCAAAAGCAGGGAATAAATGCATTGCCCTTGTCAAAGATGAGAAATCTTAACAAGGAAATCCTCTTGGAGTGAAGACTTGGAAAAATCCTTCCTGTGGATTTTGCAACATAACTTTTAGTTACTCAGTGACTGACTCCAAAGCTACTGAAGGAGCTTTTCCCAGCTGCAATCAAAGCAAGCCAAATTTCACCAGGAATTAATTAGGCTTATGGTATTTTCAAGAACGGCAGTTATGTGGAGAGGAAATTCACATACAATACCCAGGGTGGAAATCATAAAAAAATAAAGGTGGAGAAACTCTACTGAAAATGCTGATTCTTTCTACAGTGAGCACTATTACTTGTGGGGTTTTTGTTTTTAAATTTCACAGTCATACTTGTGATTTCAGAGTGAATGGTGACTCCTATTGTCAAGATCAGAAAATAAATGACTGATCAGAAATCTTCAGAGAAAGTATTAGTAATTTTAGCAGCAAGAGCCTGACTTTTGAAGGACTGTTGATTTTCTGTTCTTTATCTCTGTACATTCAACTACAAAGCTTGTCTTCTTTAAGTGCTGCTGAAAAGAACCCCAGTTTGATGTATTTTCTTGCATTTTATCTTTACATAAAAATCTTAAATGACTTTGTTTTCTCCAGGTGCTGGTACTTCCAGAAGGTACGGAAATACGCTCCTCTCTGCCACCCAGGCAGACAGTTGCTGTGCTGGCCTGCCAGTCAAACTGAACAGGCTGCCCTGAAAGCTGAGGAAATTCATTACAATTTGGACACTTGTGCAGTGTCAAATGATCTCAGTTCCTGAGGCTGGAGATGGTGTGAGGAGTGATTAGCACGGCACTTGTCCAAGACACAGCAAGGGTTATGGCCGTCCTTATGGTCAGCAACTGCACAAATATGAAATGGGCTGAGTTTGTGCAAGTAGGTTTCCACAAATTATTTGAAGTGTGGGGCTACCTCCTATCTCTATTTATTATTCCAGTTCTTGGTGTAGCACTGACGAAAAACTCTGTTTACTTTAAGCCGTTCCCATTATCAGGACAGCGTTATAGACATTTTTCCCCAGTGCGGCTTCCTCCGTAAAGCACCGGCAAACGTGACATTATGACAACTGTGTTTAAAAATATTCAGCTTAAGATGAGGAGCTGTATTTGTTCTTTAAATGTCTCGGTGTTTTAAAAAATAAACTTGCACGTCTATCACCTTCTGGGCCTAAACACTCCCACCACAGGATCTAAGGCAAATAAATATTTGTCCATTTTGTGTTAGGGGCTGGGCGAGGCGGGGAGCAGAGATGAGCAGCGGAGGGTACGGCTAATGCCCCTGGCCTGCCGCAGCCTCTTTCAGGGTGTCTGCATGATTTGGGAGAGCGGTTCCCCAGAGCTTCAGAGAGCACCGCAAGAGCTCCTGTCTGGGATCCCCTTTGTCAGAGGTCATGGACAGGCCTGGCATGCCCAAGCCCCCGCTTTCATTTTGAGCAATACCATCGGCAGATGAAGACATACAAAGAAACCCATTTAGACAGGCTTTATTACTCCAGTCGTCTGGCGTACCCTCCTCCCCCCAATTGCGATAGGCTTGGCAGCCAGAAAAAAAGGAGGTTCAGAGAGATTTTACTGGTTTGTTGTCACTGTCAATAAGTAATAGCTCTGTTTTTAATAGCCAGTCTCTGGGTAGCCCAGCCTCCGCCTGCCGCCCAGCAGACATCTGAGTAAGCGCTTTTCGCGGAGGCGGCAGATGGATGACAATATATTACATAACCCGCCTCTGCCAAGTCCTGCGCAGTTCCATGTGTGACGCTTTAAGCAAAGTTTCAAATAAGCCCATGAAATGTGCATGCTTGCAGATTTCGGTCTGGCTGTAAATTTTGCCAGATGGTTGCTGTGCCCTACCCCGAGCAGCGCCGCTGTGCGTGGCCCCGAGCTGCACCTGGCATGGCTGCAGAGGCACTCCAGGCCTCACTGGGGAGATGGCCATGCATGGTCCTTGCTGGGGAGACAGCCACATCTGGGCCTCGCTGGAGAGATGGCCGCACATGGGCCTTGCTGGAGAGGCAGCCACATCTGGGCCTCTCTAGGGATATGGCTGCACGCGAGCCTCTCTGAGGAGATGGCTGTGTGTGGGTGTCCCTGAGGAGATGGCCACACGTAGACCTCACTGAGGAGACGGTCACGTGTGGGTGTCTCTGAGAAGATGGCTGTGTTTAGGCCTCTCCCTGGGGCTGGCTGGTTTGTGGAGGATACTGAGGAGAAGCCACGCATGGCCAAGAGACTGCTTGGCAAGGGAGTGGCCCCCCCAGGAAAGCTGGAGGGAAGAGAGGGTGGCAATGCAGGAATGGGGATTTTCTTGAGGGACACTCCTCATCTGCTCAGAAAGGGACATGCAGCTCTCCAGGGAAGGACAGAAGGACAGAAAATGAGTATTGCTCCAGGCGTGGCCTGAACCCTTGTTCACCTGGAAAGCCTGTCGCAGCAGCCTGCGTAATGAGAGCTATCTATCTGGCGAGGACTACCAGCTCCCTGATTAGCAAGAATGGTGTGAGGGCTTCAGCAAAGATGGGAGCCTAGGTGTAAGTGCTGCAGATGTGGCGGGGTTGAATATCTCTTAATTAAAATAATTAATAAATCAGATCTTAGAAAGAAAAATTTTAATTTGAAGTATTGTGTAGATGTATGTTAGGGCTGCAGACATACCTGATGACAATACCTAGGTCTTACAAAGTCTTTAGATATCAAAATGACTTACAAAGGAGGGCAAAGGGGACCAAGAGGGAAGCTGGCAGGAGAGGACCTTGCTGAGAAGCCCTGGCAGCCCTGTTACTGCAGTAGGATGACTATTCCTCGAATGATGTAACAACCGCGGGCTCAGGAGTGACTGCAGAAGCTGTTGGTTTCATGACAGCCCTACCTACTGAATGGGAAACTCTGAGAGGGAAAGCTGTCTTGTGCTGTTCTCCGAGTTCCAGGCAGGTGCTATAACTTGTCTTGGATGTACACAGAGTACTTGGATGCCATGCTGAGGATGGTGATAGAGGAACATGACCAAACAAACAAACAAATTCAGCTAAAGTACAGGACAGAGTCTTGGCTAACAAGTCATGTTGGATCATGACTACAGCATCATACTACAGAAAGTTCTGCATGTGTGTGTTTTAATGGGTGACTCACCCAGTGCTCTGTGTTGTAAGTCACTAGATCATGAACATGGCATAGCTCAGTTTCCAGCTAAGAAACACTTCATTCAGCAGTTAAGTGAGTTGTTATCTGGCAGTCATTATATCTGTGATTTACAAGGAACATACAGATCTGCATTACCAGTGTCAAAGACCACCAATATAAAATACAGCAAATGGGATTTTTATCTTTCAGCACACAGCAAGAGTGGATGCATGAACCACACTTTTCAGGCTGTATGTAATCAATCTAACAGAAGACATTATCTCCAAAACAGAAGACTAAACTTAGGACTGCTTTACATGACTTCTTACCTTTAAATATATTTGACAATCTACTCCCCCGGTATCTTACAAGCTCTCTGTGGCCACTACAAGATGTTCATCACCAGCATGAAATGGTTACTGATGCAAAGTGAAGCTATTATGTCAGAGGAACCTGCTGACAGGCTAAGGAGCAAACACTTAACAAAAATCAAAGTCCATTTCTATTTTGTGTTTTAAATCAGCTTCAACAGTCTCTCAAGATGAGAAAAATGTGCACAGACTAGAAAAGTGGGCAAGGAGTGAATGAATACCTCTTGACAGGGACAAGGAAACTGTAAAAAATGGAAAGTTAAAAAACAAATTGAGGATTTAGCACTGACTGTATCTCTTTCATATTTTGCAGAGTTATTTTGTAACAGGGAAGAATGTGAGAGTGGGAAAAGAAAACAGAATGTCTTAAACTTTGCATCTGGTGCAGATTTGGGTATCCTTAAAGCAAATAATTTCTAGGGCTGGTTTTCAGAAAGCAGAAAGCTTCTTAATTGTGTTCAGGAAACACAATGTGCTAGTGTAAAATTTGGATCAACACTACTCTCCCTCAGTCTCAGAGCGTCTGAACAATCAAGAGACTCTCAGACCTGCTGGGCACCCTCAGTGGGAAGTGAGAACTCGAGACCTAATGACACTTGGATCATTTCATTCACTTAAGTGGGCTCCAATCTGGCAAGCACTTAGGATATAATGATTAGGGCTATGTAAACAAATGGAAAATTATAGCTTTGCTATTATTTAATAATTTTTCTTCAAAAGGAAGCTGAAAAAACTCATGCTGAATAAAATAGTTTAAATCAAACAAAATCTCAGGAACATGCAAGTAAGCTCTAGGAAACAAGTAAACTATAGGAAACAAATTGGGTAAAAGTCAGAATAATTATCATCTCTTTCTTTTCTACAAAGATCAAGCCAGGAAAAATATTTTCACAGACAAAGCTATTCAACATTCCCCACCCAAACTTGCAAATAGACTTGGGATGACCAAAATCACATGTTCTGGGGTTCCCTGAAGGTATTTTTCCCCATTTCTTGTGCCTAACTTTGCATATACAGACAGTTTACTTGAATGCGGTGGGGCTATTCCTACCTAAAAAACCCCCAAGTATTTGCAATATGCAGCCTTTACATGTGTGTTACAACCTATATTGACAATTTAGAGTCCATTTTGCCGTGAGTAATCATATGGATATTAAGAGGAGAATTTTAGATGAACACTGCCTTCTGTTTTTACACTGTTGATTCATAATAAATGTTCTGTGTTTGCTAACATGCTAGGATGAACTCAGAAGAAAATGGATTTAAAATGGGGATGAATTTTGGTTTATATGTTTATGTCTCACCCAGATTTTTAAAAATGTGCAGTGTCAGAGCAGGAAATTAATGTGTCCTATGATCTCAGTGTTGTGTATTTATAACTTGGGTTAAAGGTGACATCATAAACCTTCAGAAAGTCCTTGTATACAGAAAAAACAATGAGGGGGAGAAGACTGCTGACCTCTCATTCACATCAAGAACACTCAACCATAAAATCAAAGGTTGATATCAGTAATTTTTGTAAGTCAAAAGTTTCCCTGTGTGGTGAATCTATGATGAGAAATGCATTGCTCCTGTCTTGGAGATAAGGGGTTTGACTGTTAAAATCTCTTTCAAATGTGGGGATTTGGGGTTTGATGCTATTATAAATAGTCCTTTCTGCAAAAACTAGGGAAGGAGAAAGGGAAGAAGAAAATAGAGTTTCTTCCCAAATTGTCCCACATAGGTAAGAAAAAGGGCAATTTCTTTTCTGCCTTTCAAGGGAATGGGTTGTGGGACTTGCTGTAGTCCAGGAACAGTGAGAAGTCAGGGTCCTTCATTCCTTACACATTTACTCCATGGTTTCAGTAGCAGTAGCAAAAAATTATGTTATCTTTCTCTGGGAAATTCAGCAAGGTTATGTGTATGTGTGGGCCCCTTCTACTACTTCCCAGGAATGACCTGCCCCACTCCTTCTCCACACACTCTTCTCTTTCTCCCATTTTTCCCAAAGTTAACAAGTCTGGAAATAATTAAGAAATCCAGTCAGCTCTCCAGCACTACATAATTCAATTTACTGCTCAGTGTGTGAAAATTTGAGCTCAAGGCAGTGTTTATCTGTTACAAAAATGCTTTCTTGTAGGGGGAAAACATTCTTCCTGGTTGCTTGTGGCTCATGGCTAGTTACTTAAATCATTAAAACCACAGGTCTAATGATTATGAGTAAGATATTTTTTGCTGTTGCTGTTTCAGAGTACACGATGCTTTACTACTTGGAGCACAGAACACAAAAGTAGAAAGTAGAAGAGCGCTTTTGCAGTGTCTTCACCATCATCCAGTCCTGATTTAAGAACAGCAATATGATAATAGCCCCGCTGTGTCAACATGAATCAGGGTGGCATATTCTTGACTAGATTTGAAGAATAATATGAATAAGGTGGGGGGTTAAGAAGTAATGCTACCTTATGGTCTTCTTAGTCCCATACAGCCAACCATACAAATGCTTGAGAGGATTGTATAAGAAGTAATGAAAGTCTTTGCTTTTTAAAGAAATATGCTGTGTCATGATATTCCCATTTTCAAAGAATTTTGCATACCTCCTGTTTGTCCAGGATTAGAACTGGAAGCACAAGAGTGGTAGAGCTTGCTAATACATAGCAGCATATAGGGAAGTAAAGGGCTTATTTAGATGGGGTTATACATAGGCATTGTCCTGGTTTTCTTTTTTAGAAAAATACATGGTTTTTAGAGTAATACATTCTGCCCCACCCATCTTGGGTCATGGTGGGCCTTGTATTAAGACTGCCCTCACTGGCTGCATCTACACTAGCAACTTAAATATGCCTGGGACCATTCCCTGGCTGTGAGGCCAGCTCGCACAGAGCACCCACAGCCAGATTATTAACATCTTGCTGGGAATGATCTCTGGCTTATGCTAACTCCCAGTGCTACAGAGCACAGGCTGAAACCATGCCTGGGACCATTCTAACTATTTAAAATATAGACTAGAATCCATTGCATTTATTTTAATAGTTAATAAATCGATATTTAATTTGTGAGTATAGATGTAGAAATTGCATTGTGCACACAGAAGGGATCTCTTTTATATGTATCTCCGTAATCTTGAGGTGCAGGACAGGTAAGGCAAGTAAGCAGCAGAGAGTGACAGGAACAGCCAGAGCTGAAAGTGGGTGGAACAGTGTTTTCTTGCTCAGGATCCCCAGGGCTTACAGAGCTGTGCAGAGCTTGACCTTCCACTGCAGGCCACTTGGCATTTGTAGGTAACATGAAGTAATTCAAAGTACAAAAATTTACGGGAGATGGCTTTCTTAAAGCCATAGATACTAAATTTCCAAAGAAACAACGTATAACTAAAGAAAGAACATCCTTCCACTTTTTCTGCTTGGCTAGTCAACCTATTTTTATGACCTGTAAAGCTGTTAAGACGTATCTGAGATGATGAAGAAATAATTTTGCATGCAACTGTTAGCCGTAAAACTTTTCTATTTGACTTAAGCTATTTTGGTCTGTCTCCAGAGGTGACACAATATTTGACAATACAATTTCAGGTAGTTCAGTTACAGAATAGAAAGGTGGTTTCTGAAGAACCCATGTTTTTCACAGTATCTCACTTCAGTAACACTGTGGCCTTGTTAGGATTGTTACAATATGAACAACAATAATATACCTGTCTGACCACAGACTTTCTTACTAACAGTTGGACAAGATAAACATCTTTGCTGTGAAGCGTTAGCAGGGAGAAGATGATAATCACACCTACTGGGATTATTCAGTGCCTAATTTATTATTACTTAGCGAAGACTTTTAAGGGAGCCTTAAGCCTTGACAAAAACTAGCTGGGAATATTAAAGTCCTGATAGGAATCATAAGCAGTCCAGGGTCTTATAAGCCATGCAGCTGCTCTCTGTGCAGGGAGAGACAGGGTCTCTTCTAAGAAGAGAACCTTCTGTGTGCCTTACTGCTCTTTCCTATGTTCTCAAATATAAAGCTTTCAGAGCATAATGCAGGCATGACACCAACACCTCCAGACATCAAACCCACCCTTCTATCACCACTGCAGTTTTTCTGGGGTGCTGAGTAATAGCCAGCATTCTAGGAAGGGTCATTAATGGTGAGACAGTCTGTGTTTCAATCACCTGCCTATCAATCAAATTCCTGAAGGCCAGAGTTCAATTAATTGATGACACCCTTGAGGCAACCTAAGCAGTTAACAAGTCAGTGAGACTTGGTAGAAAAACAAGCAGTATGTTTAAAAAAAAACCCACCACCAAAACCTCCCATAACTCTCATTTGCCATTTTACCTCCCTCTGATTTGTCTTTCCATTGCCACCCCACACTTGCAATGACAATGCATACTTTTCATGCAAAAAGCATGGACTAGACACAGAAAAACAAGCATATTTCAAACCCAAACATCCTCCATACCATAGATAGATTCACGATCTTAAAAACGCCAAAGGAAATGACCAGAGTTTGTCCTCATCCTAATGACTTTTTTCACTGTTTTCTTTTTCCTTAGCTGCTTTAAACTATTTTGCCATACTTGCAAAGTTTCAGTGAGGTGTACTTCAAGTCCCCCTTGTGTAAGGTTTTCTTTTGTATTGCTTTGTTTTAATGCTTTTTTTTTTGACTTTTGATAAACTCTGATGTAGATGTTTACATCACTCTGTTATGTGATACTTCCAAAAACCACTGAACTACGTAAGGACCTCTCCCGAATACAGAATCACCTTCTTTTGTGGTAATAAATCAGACAAACGTGGTTTAAATGACAAACAAACCTAAAACAGTGAAATCAGCTTGGTTTAATCAAGAGAAGTTTATGTTGTCCTTACCAAAGTGAACATGCATGCTGAAACAGTCTAGATATGTGTAGAACTTAGTGTTTTTACTATGTAGATATGTTTAAATATCTCATTGGGCTTAATTATGCACCAGTTTGCACCAAGCTTTGCTTTTAGCTGAAAAGTAAGGTTTCATTAGCATAGCAGAGTTTGATATTGCCTTATGTTAAAAATACTCAAACCCACTTATTTCTTCAGTTATGTATAACTATACTGGATGGCTTTGCCTGAAAATTTTCAAACATAAGTAAATCTTCTGACAGACCTGGCCTGGCCTGGCAATTTATGATGAAAAATGAACCTGGAAAGTTTTCCACAGTTGGGTTTTTGTTAAATGTTTGAGCGCCTGTAGTCTGTGCAGCAACCAAAACGTATTGGCAATGTACCTTAGCTGAGGCTTTGCTTCTCACCAATGGTTTGTTTCTGGCTTTAGGTTGTTGAGGGGGGTGGGACGGTGTCTATTTGACATGTGGAGTCAACTATTTGGATGCAGAGGGAATGCAGGTTTCTAGCACCTCTCACTGAGTGCGAACTGAAGCAGATCTGTTGCCCAAACTGATCAGAATATACAAAATCTGTTTGGGGTAGTTTGCATAATGGGTTTTCTTTACAACAGAATGAAGCAATTTGTAAGGGGTGGGTTGGTCTGGGAGAGGCCAGAAGTTTTGCCAATTTGCTCACCAGCAAATCCCATGGACCATCCCTGATCTTGGCCTGTTTACTTCGGCTGTGTGGAGGGACCATGTTCTTGAGCTGAGAGAGCTACTAAATTTCATGACATCTGGCTATGTGAGTCTAAACTATTGATCTATAGAACCGAATATAAATATATGTTTTGGGTACATATGTTTATTACTACAAAATTACCATTTTGCATTTACATTGCAATGTAAATGGGATGGACAACTTACTTGCTCATAAGTTGATTTGCAAATCTCTATCTGACTTTGACAGCATGAATTTTGAAGAGTACATACATAAGTCATTCAGAGTCATTGAGATTTCTTGGGTCCCCTTCAATCAGAAGCTTAAAAAGAAGGGGTAAGACAGTTGCTAGTTTTCTGGTCCCTTATATCCATTACATGCTTTAAAAGCTCTCTTTCCAAAAGGCGAGAGTGAGAAGCCCTAAAGACCACCAGAAGTCAACAGTCTGAAGATCCCTTCGCAAAGAGTCGTATTGGAAGGTGGTAGTGGTGGATGAAGTGCAGCTGAGATGGAGATACTGTGTGATATTTGGAGTAGTCCCTAGCTCACAAGACAGCTTCAGTGCTCTGCTTTATCTTAGCTCTCCATAGCTGTCTATATGATGCTGAAGTTCCATAGGAAACCAGAATTTAGAAAGCACAAACTTGTCTAATAATCTACTTCCCTCCTCCAGTTTCCTTGTTTTCAATCTCGTTACTTAGGGGAGGCCTCCCCTTCTAACTGCTGCTGATTGCATCAAGTTTGCTTTCAGTTAATTAGCAGCAATTAAAATATGCCAGGGAGACTCTTCAGACCATGCCAGCAGCGATAATACAAGTCTACAAGACATTCTCATTACAAAATGTTGAAACCCATTTCTTCACCAACGTTCTTATCGATACTATCTGGATGAAAACTGCAGGAAACTAGATGCAGGATTGTGAAGGGGTGTGTTTGTTTCAGTACAATGCAATAACTTTTTTGTGGTGATAACTTATGCCCATCTGTGGGCTAATTTCAGGTAGATGGCAAGGTACTAGTTTGACTACAGTCAAAATTTATGATATTTCAAAGACACAATGAACAATGTTGTGGCAGTCAATCTAGTATATTTAAGAAAGTGGGGCTTTCTGACATTTCAAAGCATGCTGTCAGAAGCCTGAAATATGACCCCAGTCCTTGAGTTCCTGAGTAAAACAGAAATTAATAAAAAAGCAAGCAAACCAAACAGTCAATTCAAGCCCCTCTTCCAAGCTCATGCTACATGGAAGTGTTCCAAAGAGCATTGCACATTTTGGATGCTACAGAACTTTGTCAACAAAGTAAAAACCGGAACCCAAGGATCAATGGAAATCACAAGTAAAACTGGGAAAGAAAAGAAAAAAAGCAGATGTCACCTGCGTGGGAAGCATGTTTGGAGATAGGGAAAGGGAGAAATGGAAGAGAAAAACTTCAGAGCATGCAAATGATCGGCTGGGTTGGAGTCCAACATTCTCTATGGATGAGGCATGCAAGGGCAAACACCAGTTATCGGCTGGACAGGAAGCTCGAGATCTGGACCCAGGGCAACCATTTCTATACTACTGGAGAAGTAGGTAAGTATCCAAATAAACTTATCGCAAGCTCTTGGAGCTTTGCAAGATCTTCCATGCAAGAAGGACCTGGAGACAGTCTGCAACCCAAACACAGTGAAAGGGACTGGGATTTTCTGAACTGCAACAATGGGTGTCCAAAGTAAAAAGACCAGTGCTTTTCAAAAGCGTATTTGATCAGAGTGAAAATTATCCAGAGGCTTTAAAAAAAAAAGTCCATAGCTCTGATACAATTTGCTAGGTCTTCCTGACAACTTATGAAGGCTGTAATAATGAAGAGAAGATTCAGGAAAGGCAAAACTCTCTATCAGTAAGACCTTGCACAAACAAATGAAGGAGGCAAGGCCAAGTATTTGTATGTATGACACATGCAATGACTGTCACAGCTTCTTGGAGGACTGCTAGTGGGTGACTACATGACAGCCATGGACAAAAATATTTCTTTCTGAATGCAGTGCATACATATGTGTGTATTAGTGACTGTAAGCAAGGACCAGAAGATTTCTGGACTGCTTCAAAAGCTTTGTGAAAACTTTAATGATATGTATTTCTTTGTGCCAGACAACCTTTGAAAAATTCTGTTAATAGCAGACATAGTACATGGCTTAGAAGTGATAGTATTTCTGCAATACATTTCCCTTCTGCTTTCTCACTTTCAGGAATACACAGTGAAATAAAACTCCTGCATCTTCAAATTAATGAAAAAAATATCCTGGACTGAAATATAGGGAGATTTTTTTCCTGGCTTTCTTGGGGTCACACATTTTTACGAGGCAGAAGAACTCATAAGCTTGCTAGTGCACCAGATGTGGGAGTTTGCTTCTGACTCAGAACAAAATCATTGGGTAGAATCCAGATCCCAAGTTGGGAAATGGCAGGGTTTGCTTTCTCTGGCAGTTTTGAGTGGTTTCAATGTGCTACCTCTACTCATAAGGAGGCTGGCTTAGGCACTGACGTCTCTGACAGCACAGAATGGAAAACAATGAACTAATACTTTCCTACTTTTTTTTTTTTTTTAATTATGATCTCACCTGCTTTTACCAGTCATCTAATTTGCTTCATACAGGATGAAGTGATCAGCTCCATTCGCAGGCATTTATTCCCGCAAGACTGGCATCTCTAACTCACGAGCTATTTAGCCTTCATATTGTAATGAGTCACTGCTGCTACCAGGGAAGACAACAATGAAGAATTTGCTTCTTGGTTTCCATGGGGTGATTATGATGGCTTGTACATTTGTTTTATTCAGGTAGCTTCTGCATGCATCATACAGCTCTGGGATCTCTAGTCATTCTCTTGTCCCTGTTATTAAAAATGGCATTTCTTCGGCAAACTTTTACTAGATATTTTTAAGGGCTGTTTAATCTGGGCTGTATCATCTTTCCATTTATTATTTGTACGACTCCTAGGTTCCGTCATTTCAGCTCAATATAGGCCAGTTATAAAACATATCTGAACATGGGTACTTGCAGAACAGCTAAACAGGTTTCCCACCCAAACAGGTTATGACATGTTTAGTAGATAAGGCTGAGAAATAACTTTAGAATAGGCAAATAATTTCTGAAGTTTTCTTAGCAGAATTTAGCACTATGCAGAAGACACAAGCATAAGAGCAAATTGTACAAAATAAGTGGTGAGAAGATAAAAAATAAATATTTCTTCCTTTAGCTTACAAGAATTGTACAGAGTAAGACAGAATGCCCTTTCTAAGTATATTCAGTGCTTGGACTACATGGACTACAAATTTTGCCCTAATATGACCCATTTACAGTACTGCTTTCTTGAATGGTAGGTCATATTTCCTTGCGAACATGGTGGGTGAAGCTGTATCCCAAACTCAACATCCCATTAAGTTCCTATAGAGCAGCGGTCTTGACCGTGAAAAGCAAACCAAAATCCTTCCTGAGATTTTCTTGCAGAATGCCATTTTAAAAGCATCTGCACTGAATAATTGCTCTCCATTTTAGTTTGTACGGTGCAGGTATTGCACATTGCATTCACTTTCTCAGTAGTGACAGCCAAATATACTTTTCTGTTCATTATCATGAAAAACATGATATTACCATGGCTATTAATCATGTCTCTGAACATTATATTTCAAATTGTTTTGTCGTCTCTTATACAATGGCAGAAGAGATTATTTGTCTAAATGTCCATTTATCATTCCCATTTTCCATTTTCTTCAACTAGGACACATACTAACTTATGCTGAGCATGTTGTTTGTTCTACAGTTCCACTCGCATTGCCAAAATTTTATCTGCTTTTATAGAGTTCAAAGGTAGATTTTCTTGGCGCTGTGGAAAATTGAACCTAAAAAGTGACAAAGGCTTTTTCTCTCAGCATCCCCAAGCAATGGGGATTACCTTAAGTGATATGTGTTTCTGCCTTCAACCAAAACAAAACTACAATAGAAGGGAACTTCTTGTGGATGAACCGAGGCACAAATAATCTTCCTGCCACAGCAAGAATTAAAACAACTGGAGCAGCACTTGTTTATGGGGCAGAACCTGTTTCGGCTACACCTTGGGCCTTTGGCAGGCTGAGAGTTACACAGAGCAACCTGTGTATCTCTGCAGCAAGCTGTGGTCATTTTGAAGCAAAGCCAAGTTGTTTCTGCGAATGGGCAAAAGTACTGGGAAGAGTAAGGTGTAACACACAGAAAATACAGATTCTTAGGTTCGTGAACCATGTCAAGTTGGTATAATATTTTTCCTGTGTGCATTTTTAATAAGTAAATTAATTCCATCTGTTTCATTAAAAACGTCTTTTCTTGGCTTTGTAAACAAAAAAATTTAAGAATGCTTGCTTTTGAATGAATTTTTAATTTTGGTTTTGAAACATGCTTAATTGTCTGAAAGCCTTGTCTTTGTTTCTACTTAATTTTCCTCCTTTTTCCACTATTATAATGGCGTTTAATTTTTAGAGGAAATTCTTCCTTTCTTTTGCATCTAACTTTTTATTAATTTACATTTTTACTTAAATTTAGTTTTAATATTCTAGTTTTCTTTTTTCTTTTATTTTAAGATAAATGTGTTCAGGAAAGGGATCCAACAGAAGAGGGGAAAAGAGTTTTTTTTTTTTAAAATATAGGGAGTATTGTTTTCCTAAAACTTGTTTTAACTTTTCTTACATTTATCAGCAATAAAAAGGAGCAAAAATAAGGGTTTAAAATATGAAGGTATCTGAACTCCAGAGTGTTCTGATATTTCATAAAAAAAAATCCAGATGAATATTTCATTGTCATTAATTTCCCATTTTTTAAACAAAAGTATCCAAAAAATTACATATAATGCAACCGTTAACGTACAGCTAAACCAGTGCTCATGTATTTATACTAAAGCATCGACCAAAGTATTAAAAAATGTTCTGTACCTTTTCAGACACTGCTCAAAGACTATTCTGAGACTATTTAAAGACTGCTCTGAGACTAAAAAAAATTGGTTCTTCCCCATTTCTGCTTGAAGAAATTAATGTATGTCTTTGCCATGCAACGAAGTAAAAAAACAGATGCTACTCTTTTATCTTGTGCTCCATTTGCTGACCACTAGAAACAGTGCTAGAAGGGGAATGCTCTCCTGTACTTTAATGCGCTAACGATAGCGAGGTGTTATCTCAAAGGCTGCCTCTCAACCTCTACCCCGTCACATTAGCCGAGATCAGCTATGCAGCGCTCACTGTCAGTTCTTGAGGTTAAACACTCTACAACTGGTGAAAGGGCTTTCTCAGTTAGGGGCCACAAATGTGAACTTTCTCATGAGCAGAAAGACTTTTAGGACCAACCTGCCCCTCCTGTCTGGACCGAAGCTTTCTGTAACCTGGCTGGTGCTGGGAGAACCTGCAGCCTGGGCAGGTGAAGGCGCCCCGCCACAAAAACTGATCTGACTTCGCAGAGCCTTTCATTGTCTTATGGTAGATTTATGCCGGGCTATATTGTTACATTTTTAATAAGCACTTCAGGCCGGATTCAGGGAAAGATTTGAGTGCCAATTGGGCAGGAACTTAGGGAAGGCATTTCAGTTCAAGACAAAACTCTCCACCCTCCCCGCCCAACCTGCTTACAGGAAAAACAAAGATTTAAATGTCCTGGCCCTTTGATTTCCAGGGGTAATGTGTTTCATTCAGGGACCTCATTCTCCTGCATTCAGTAAAAAACGTGTGTAGGTGCTCAGCTCAGCACTACGAATCCTACACCTTGCACCAAATCACACAGCGCCTGAGCCTGTGTTTCCTCTCTGCCCCTCTCAGGATAAATTGCTGCGGCTGTTCTCCAGCATGCTCGGCAGTTTGTAGGCCGAAAAGTCATGGTAATGGTTGTTAGGAAAATTACAGGGTGCTCAGATTCAAACTAAGATTTGCTCAGACATGAAGTTGTTGTCTTGCACATGAAGGATACAAGAGGTGATGTCGTTGAGTGGGGATTAGCTAGATGTAGCGATGCTTTTGCTAGCATCCCTCCTCACGAGAAATGTTCATTTGGACTTAGGTAGCTTCAGACTCCACATTTTTCTCTCTCAGGAGTATAGTAATGTAAGCATTTAAGGCAGACTTCTGACACCGAAGCAGGACAAGGTAGCTTCATAAGGGCTGGAAGCTTTTCCTTGGATGTTTTGGACAATGGCTCAAATAAATAGTATTCATGTTTTTATTGATTGAATGTTAAGCTTTAATTTTTGGTGGTTCTTAATTTCTGAGAGCTTGATTTCTCTATCCAAAAGGCAGATGAAAATTTACTCTGTAAAAGGTGGCATAGCAGCAGTTTGATGGCTGTCCTTTCTTAAAGCTGGGCCACAGGGTAGAAAAATACTTGTCCTTCACACTCCTTGTACTATTTTCTTCCATTCCACTCCCTTCCCACAAACACATATCCAGCCAAACACTTCGTAAATTCTGCTCTGTAAGACATAAAGGTTGTTTCTCCCAGTAGCAAACACTCTGTTGACCAAATGATGTTGTCAGTGATATTTGCAGAACCATTTTACTTGAATTGCATCAGTTTGATGCATGATATTGCTCTCTTCATTTTGCCAGCAGTACAGCACTGAAAGGAAGAAAAAGCAGTAAAAAATGTGCCCTCTGGGGAAAAAAATGAATAAGAAGGTGCCACTTTTATAAAGTCACCTTTGCAAGCAAAATTATACTTCAGTGTTGCTTTAAAGCCAGTTATATTTCCCTGAAGGCCAAAAAGAAACGTGTGCGATAGTTAAATATTGCAAGACCAAGGATTTTTCAGCTAGTGAAATAGAAAAAGCTCTACTGCTAGGCTGCAGCTCAACTCAACCCATCTCCCATCAATTTCTCTTCCTAATAAAAATATTTTAATGTTACCAAGCTGTAGCTGTTTAGACCTTTTCCATAAGCCAGAGAGTTTGAGATGCCTTATTATTGCTGGCAATTTTAGCACTTCCTTCCTTCTGCCGTAATAGCAGAGTCTGTGAGGTTCCTCATTAAGAGACGAGTGCCAGATACTGACAGAGTGCAGAACTCAGCCCCGGGCTTCCCAGGCTTGTCCCCTCATTACTGAAGCAGAATGGAAGTTGTGAATTCACAAAGATTTACTTGAATAGTGCTAATGCATTTTAAGTGATAAACTTTCCAAAGTGGAATGATCCTTACTCGACGCACTGGAAGTAAAGGAGCATAGTGCAGTGTTAATAGGCTCAATTTCTACATGTAGAAATGTCCCACTTCCCTCTTAAAGCAGTTGCAATCAGATTATTTTCTCCTTGCAAACAGGAAAGAAAAGATTCCTTCTCTTATACCACCTCACATATCACGCCTGGTGCCATAAATGACTTCCCCTTCTGCCTGTTGGGGCTTAGCCTTAAATGGGTTGATTAATATGAAGTCAAATGTAACAGAAATGTCCCTCCCTTTGCATTAAAGGCTCACCTTGATATTCTCTGCTTTATAGTGTTAAAGAAGGCAGTTGTAGCTGACTATAAGGGCTTGTCTTTATAGATATCCTTCTACGTTTTTGTCATCCACAAAACAAGTGAATTTGAGAACAAAAGTCATTCACCTATGTCTTGATGAAATGTATGACCTAAGGCTCTTCCACTTAAAGGATTGGTCCATGTATGCCCATAATTTCTTCCAACTCACAATTTAAAGTCTGCCTCATCACACCCTCGGTGTCACGTGTTAGTGCAGCAACTGATTTAGACCAGCTATATTACCTGGATGCACTCCACGCTGCAAAGGCCCACAGAAAAAGCCTCAGGGAATGAGGTAACTGTTGCCTTACACCAGAACGCAACTTCACCAGAATGAACCAGAAGTTTCATTTACCTAGCATTTTTGTGTAAGGTTTTCAGGCAGACCTTGGGTACTGCTGGTGAAGAATGGTGTTGTGACAAACTGTGAATCCAACACAATCTACATCCTGGTTTGAAACTGAAACCTCTTAGAATAGAACAATAGCAAATAGTAGATTGGTATGCATCATGTATTCACAGGTATCTTATAAGTATAAAATGTGTCAACAGTTTACCCAAAATATATGTTAAAAATAATATAAGTAATATATTATATGGTAAATAATAAGTGACTACTTCCCTTGGTAACATTTTTTTACTTTTTTAAGTGACTAACACCACCTAAAACATTCCTTATTTTTACTTTGCATGCCTACCGTGCTCCTTTCCTCAGAATGGTGCTATAAAGGAAAGCTGAGAGACAAAAATCTGTAAAGCCATAAGCAAGAGGCTCTACAGGCAGGTACACTCCTTTAACCAGAAGGGTTAAGTAAGATTGTTGTTGTTGGAGGATATTAACTGATGGATAGTGGAGTGTGATGGTTTAATTAAGTTCCTGTGGGACCCATCAGACACAATTCTATTTTTGCCAGCTATGAAATATATAATTGGTTTAGCTGAGAGCTTTTCTCTTGGAAACTACTCCTCCTTATTCATTCCCTGATCTGGATAATGAAGTTGACCTGCTTGTAGTAACAGCATGAAAAGAACATTTATTTACTGTCTACTGTAAAAGGCTTTGATTATTTTTCCTCAGATGAGCAAGTTTTTGGAGAGGCTGTAGTTCATCATCTGACTCAAGAGGGGATCCTTTACATGTCATAAGCAGCTTGATCAGACCCTCAGAGTCTGTGACTTCATGTAAAAATGTTCTGGATTCATCCTATCAGACCACCAGCAGCGTTATGTTCAGAGCAGACAGTAGAAAATGCATGATGCCTTCCCGAGCAACATCTCCCTTCTCCCCTGTGGAAGCAGGACAGTTAAAGACTTCTAATGACTCAGATCAGATTGGGAGCAGTGTTTCTAAATTTCAACAGAGGATTTTATTGTCCAGTCTTGATCTGTCCTTTAAAACGGACAGTGAATAAAAGACAGGAAGGTCATGGCAAGCACCTTCACTGTAGATGACATATCCTTACGTTCTACCTAACGGTGGTGAGGGGCAAGGTGATATATGAAGTAGTCACTGAGTCTTCTGTTTTCAATTTAGAAGGTTTTCCTGCAGATCTGAATGTACAGTCCCCTGCTCAGATGGACTGGATCACAGAATAAAAAGGAACTGTTACTGCCAGACTTGTGACTTGATTTGTAATACTTTAAAAAGAGCAATCCGTTATAGACTAGAGTCATCAGAAGGAGCTGAAAGAATTATCTGCTGGTTGAGGGTTTTCTTTTTTTCTTTTTTTAATGCAGGGTGTTTGGTACGAGATTGTTAAGCATTTTTAGATGAACACTGGACAGTGGAATCTGAGTGACTCAGGCTGCCACCGTGCTTCATCCATCTCCTCGTTTACACCAGCAAATACCGCTGCCCTCCCGTCTCACAGAATAAAAGGGAAGCACGCAGATTCCTGCGCTATTTACACAGAGAAGTCAGAGGTGTGACAAGACCTTGGAACTGGCATCTCGCCAGGGGAATGCTCTTCCCGATGACCTAGAAGGAATGGCTCCACAGTACCCTTATCTCTCTCACTTCAGAAATAAAAGGGCCAAATTAGAGGGTGACAAAGTAGCCCTGCAACTTGTAGGGTGGTGTAAGTGGCAGTAGCCAGTAGCGCATACTGACTTTGCTTTCAGTAGCTATGGGATTCTTACCTTTTCTAATATTTTATACTAATGGAAGTCAATGTAGTCTAAGCAAAATGCAGCTTTCCTCCAGCAGAAGGTATCTGCTTCTACCTGTACTGAATTTGGACCCACTAGTTGCATGAATGTAAGTTTTAAATAGCGTTAAGCCTCCTCTAATGCCCTTTTTCAGGTTCCCTTTATAAGAACTTCAGAGATTTTTTCACATTCCTCTTCTAATTGCTTCTTTTCACCTCTGCAGCACAGGTAGATTTGCCATGAAATTTCAGGATGATACATTCAGCACATTTGCAAATTAACTATTTGGTGGAAGTTACCCTATTTTTCCAATTATAACCCTTTTATGACTTTAATATACATCAGGCACTACCACTGACTCATTCAGAATTCAGGCCAAAATCATCAAGGAAAATGGAAGCTACTTATTTAAGGCTTAGATTGGATCCTTAGTATCTTCCATCTTCTGGAAGATGCTCAAGAAATACAAAGTTGCAACAGTATTTGTCTGACTGATTCACAAAGCAGGAAGTTTTTCAGCTTAATAATATACAAATGCTCAGCCAATGAAGCCACGCAATACCTTTAAAGGCCTAAGCATCTCTTATGTACAGTATAAGAGCTGTATTACAATACCTATGTGGTATACGTATATACGATACTCACGATTCCTTATTGACAATGAAGACGTGGGTCCTTCACTGTCATTCTGCTCTTATTGAGCAGTACTTTATTTTAGACACCGCCCAACTGTAAACAGTGAGACCATTTGTGACGTGTCTATTATTTTGAGTGAGGGTGGCAGAATCTAGTCCAGAAGGAGACAGTGCTTTATGAAGATTACCAAGAAAAAAAGGCTAAATATTATGTAAAGACAACACCTCCTATGTTAGCTATAAAGAAACTATACTTTCTCACAGTATCTTATTTAATTTCAGTAAGAGGAGGCAGTGAAAACATGATTCTATTTATCTTAATTTAATTTTTAATATGTTGTCTTAAACTTCTATTAAATCCAGAGGAGATAAACTTACTTAGTTCCTAAAGCTATAAATTACAATAGCAAGAGCCTTTATCGTTTGAAGTTATAGTTTACATCTTAACTAATTTAAAAGAATTTCAGATGTAAATAGGGATTTATAATCCAAGCACAGAGTGTGAGATGCCATTCCCAGCCAAAACTTGCAGCATTTGTTCATAACAGCACAGCCGAGTGGACAGTGGTGTAAAATATCTTTGCTCTGTTTTACTAATTACTACATGGCTGCCAAAGATACAAGCAGAGAGATAGGACTTCAAGGGATGTGCTGGTGTTAGACTGCAGAGGCTCTTTCTGAAATTAGTGAACATGAAAGGAATGTGTTGTGAGCTCCTATCTACTGTTTATCTATGAGGGCCCAGCAGATAGTGAGCTTGACAGTGAAATTCTAGCCCTGAAACTGATGAAATGCCAAAGTTTCCTTAGTCCCTGGGACCGCTCGGTGTATCTTTTCTTGCTTCATAAGGGAGTGACTGGTATTTGAACACTGATAACAGCAATCTTTCTGGTGGTGCCGAGTTAGAAAAGACATTCCACAAAAATAAACAGCAGAACAACTACAGTTTCTTTTTTTTTTTTCCCCTGCGAGTGGCAACCCATATGGGAGTCAAACAATACATCAGTTTATGAAGCGGGACAATGAATCCAATGCAGCTCTAAACATCCATTGTAGGACAAGCAAATTTCACTCACCTTGATATGTGTGAAGCTAAAGGTGAGCATGGCAAAGGATGGGAGGAAATGCATTGTAAAAACTTGCTATAAACTTACTAAATCCTATAAAATGAGTTCTTTTATATGTAATTTTGCACAGTTGTGTTCATGGAAAGTTTATGACAATCATACTTAAGCCCTTATCATAGTTAAAAACAGAATCCAAGCAGCAAAATAAATTATGTTCTTTGCTGTATGCAGGTACTGCAGTTTAGGTATCTTTACTGCTCTTTCTCTCTCACACATACTGTGTATAAAGAAGAGGATTTTCCTGCTGGGAACTGAAGTTTTTATTCAGTAATTATTAGCCATGTGTCCCCTCACCCCCAGCATTATCTTAGGAGAAAAATACAAGTACCAGTAGTTACTTTAAATTACGAAAAAAAAAACCCCAAAAGAACAAACAAATATTAAAAATTATTCATATCTTCTATCCAATCACGTGCAAGTAGGAAAGGAAGTACTGTTTAGCTTTTGAGATACATTTTCTCTCCAATATTTCCATTTCCTTGTCTGACAAAATGCAGTTTGTTCCACCAGCAAACAGGTTTTTAAATGTTTTACCCTGGACACACCAACCTATGCCCTTGGCGTTACAGGCAGGCCATGAACAGTTGGAGAGAAGCTCTAATAAGGGTGCTCTGTTACCAGGCCAGCTTTAAGGCTGCGGGATCCCAAGCCTTGAAGGTCTGCTGAGGCCAACGTCATCAGGCTGATCTGGCTTTCAGCTGCAAACGCAACTCCTCACCTCCACAATGAAGCAAAGGGACTCCGGGAAGTTGCCATCGTCTCCCTCCTGATCTACTTCCCCAATTTCCCTGGGTACTCAGCTTGTGGCTCTAGCTCTCAGGCATATTGAAAACCATTGGATGTATCTCAGAGGATCAGTCTTGATCACCCGTCTTCTAGCTGAGGAGGCACAATCTGCGGTCTAGTGCTTACAACACCTTTTTCATGCACATGGGTACAGAGGCCATCTAGTCCACTTTGCCAAAGTGAATGCTGATAAATGCACCTCACCCAAATACTTGTTCTAGCTGGAAGAAGTGTCATCACTGACAATGTGAAATACCTGTAGGCATTGTAAAATATGTCTAGACCAAGGATACACATAACACTAGACCCAGCAGTTCTGTGTCTTGATGTTTTAATGGAAATAAATGTAAAGGATGATGGTAATGGCAAATATAGGTATAGGTTATCTGAAAGTGTTTGGGTCAGGTACACAAGAATTTACATGCTTATTTTTAACACCATTTATTTATTCCAAAATGGTCCTGGGAAATTCTTCTAGCTTGCTTTTATAGCAATACGTGTCTGATACTAAAACATTTAGTAAGTTTACGTTTACTTGAAATGTTTAACATTGGTAGGTGTTTCAGCCTTTAACTATCTAACGCTGTCCCTGCCCATACCTTGGCAAATCAAAGGAACAAATGCATTTCCATAGTAGAAGTTGAAATACCATAAAAGAAATATTTTAATTTTGTTTAGTTAACTGTAAAATCACATATACATAGTATTATTTTATTGCAGAACAAGCTAGTATCTGACTTTATTGAGCAGTGACTGGAAGATACTATACTTTGTTAATCTTTTCAATATCCTTTCCAGGGATGGGATCCATTCTAACTCTTCCAATTTGTGTCTCAATTTTAAGTGTTTCAACACTATTCCTACAGCAAGTGATCAATGGGATTAGATAGGTGCCTTTGAAAGCTTACAGAAGGTCATCCCATTCACCTAAATTTAAGATGGGTACTTGTAGCTTTTTGGGGGAATGAGGGTCTAATCAAATCAACTTTAATTTTAAAATCAAAATGATAAAGTGAAGCACTTCAGCCTTAGCAAAGCGAAGGATGTAATTCCCCATTGATTGTTTTCACTTAATGGTCCCTCTAGTAATAAAACAATTGTTTTCTGAACAAAACCAAAATGAAACCTCTTTAAACCAATCTTTTTTACTAAATACTATTCTGGGCAATGACAGTGCACACCATCATGAAGGAAAAATATTTCTTTTGGCTGAATATATCCAAAATAAAGCCAATTCTATCTAATATAGAAATCCTTTTCCATACTAACTTTGTAGCACAGTAGGTCTTTAGCTTAAATGGAATTACATGAGTGTGAAAATGATTTGGGGAAAGAAGAAAGAAATATTATTATGGTATGCAAACACACATACATACATTTAAGTAGAGTTATACATATAGTAATGTATATGTACATATATAATATATATATACCCATACATACATCTATGCAGATACTTATTTTTTGTTGTTACAGCTGGAAAAGTTCACAGAGCCAGACAAATGTATGACCAATGGAATTTTTAGCAGCCAGTGATAATATTTCTTCAGATTATGAAACTTTCTTCAAATGTCTGAAAAATATGAGTTTATCAAAGTTATAAAAACCTTAATGACAGAAGAGCACCTTCAGGAAATATCTGTGCATTCACTGGCGAGCATTTATCACTTTCTGAGTAATGCAGCGCTTATCCGCTGGCAGACTCAACAATGTTTTCTGACAAAAAGCACAACCTTAAAACACTTACAATTTTGTTATGAACCTTCCTCCTCCTCTTAACTGACCTGTAGGTGAAAATAACAGCAACCTATGACAATATGGGATGTGATAAATTTAATGCACTGAGGTCTCTTTTACTTTTTCGGTTTGAAGATGCATTTCTAAAGTAAGGTCACAGAGGTTATGTTTCAAAAAAAAAAAAAATCAATACGTTTATATTCATAAGCAAATTTACTAACACATTCACTTTGCAATTTGGGTATATTACAAGCACTTTATTATTAAACTACAAACAGAGCTACAGAAAATCAATATGTTGACCTCAAAGAAAGATCTGTATGAAAATGACTATTCTTTCAGAAAGCAATATTTATAGTAAAAACAAAACACATATATTTGAATCTCAGAGCCCTTGACCAAAATCAAGGTGGAATATACCTGGCATTTAACACATCTGAGGACAAACCCATGAGAGATTAATCTTTTCCCCTTCTAAATGTAAGATTTCCTACCATGCTAGTCAGACAATAGTATTACTTTAAATTTGTAAGTAGAGATGTAGTATTTACTGTAGTAAATCCTTCTTCTAAAACATAAAGCACCATGATTCTTCTAAAATTAATCTTCTGTATAGAAAAAGCCATGATTAATCTGCATTGCATGATAGTATTTGAGTCTACCATGCCAATTTTAAACACAGACTTCCCCAGGCAAAAGACAATTTCAAGAGGACAAAAATGAATCATTTTTGCACAACTGCCATATCCCAAATCACTGTTAATTCCCCTAGCTACTTTTTTCCACTTGCCATCTTTGAACTGATAGTACCAAACCTGCCTGGTATTTATACCACAGGTGATTTGTGGTCCCTCTTTCCCACAGTTTCTCCCATATAGCCTGAAAGATCATCAAGGGGGCAAGTAATCGTGCATGCTGTATTTTTAAGTGATGCAATGATAAATTAGACAGCTGAATAGCTTTTTGACATGAGATGACCTAAGTGGGGACAGTACTTTTCTGCATGCCCTTTCCACAGTTGTTACATAGTCAGATTTGGCTTAGTGTTGGTCTGTTACCTGGTAAAAGGGTACGTGTGGTGTGGAAAGTAACTTCTGTTACTTTTCAGGAATTCCAGAATGTTTTCCTTTCAATTCAGAGTCCTGTTTTTAGTGATATGGCATTAAGATCTGCTAACTGGCGAGATGCAAATGCCTTTCCGAGTCACTACTTCCACCATCACTGAAGCCAAAGGCCTTCTGAAGAACAACATTTTTTGAAATGCTCACAGCTTAGTCCTTCTGTTAAGCACAATTGACATAACCTCTCTCCCTTTCAGACCTCCCTTTCAGCAGTAAAAGCAATTCAATACGTGAGTCAAGCAGGAGGACTCATTTTCTCCCAGGTTATTCCTTATAAAAAGGTAACCGTCCAGACTGTCATTAAACTGTTGCACTTCAAGAGTCTGATCCTGCAAATGCTTATAGCAGTAGGGCAAGCTCATTGCCTTCGCTGACAGCCCTGCAGTCAACGAGTGCTTGTGATTGCCTGTTTTTGATACGGAGTATTCCTAAGATAAAGCAACTGAATATTAAACTCTCCAGCTATTGAAAAAGAATTTGTCAAACACGATGGGCAGACGAGCATTACTAGAGGGATGGGAGCATTGCTGGAAAGAGGCAGACAAACCTGCCAGCCTCTCTAGTGCTCTTACTGGTTTTCACTTCAGATCTGCAAGCAGTGACTGGGTGAAAATGAATCTCTGCTTCGGAATAGCAAACTGTAGCTTGACCCTGTTCTGTGCGAGGTGAACCACACTCCCAACTTCAAATGCTGCTTTGCACATCTCCAGCCGGAGCAATACCAGGCAGCAAAAGGGAGCACGGGGACACGGGTCTGTCTTCACCCACCCCATAGCTACCTGGCTGCGGTCGCAAGGGAGGACGGAGGTGCTGTGACTGACAGCAGGCAGGGCACCAAATGTGTAACTGAGGCATAACGTGGTAAAGTGACACTGCCCCTTCAGCACTCCCGTGTGCTTCTGAGACCTCTTTCTCCTTAAAAAGAAACAAATGCAAAAGCAATGCTGTATGAGGCAGGCTAACATAGCAAAGAGGAGATGCTTACATAGAAGTCCCTCTACAGAGACACGAGTACTTCTGAGGGTGTTTTGACCTACCTTACGATACAGAGATAAAGTGCCCTCTGGAGATGCATTTCCATCTCTCTATCCACAGCATGTCTAGGTGACTGCTCCAGACCATTTGTCTGACTAAAAGGACTTAGGCAAGGTGAGATGAACCCCACCTTTGCTGTTGAGTCAGTCTGGGGTTTTCAGTGTTTGTTCACCGCCTTTATTCTCAGATTGCCATGTAAAAGAATTCCAGGGTATATTTTAGTATTATTTATTTCTTATTGATTCCTACGCCGTGGGAGAACATGACCGAGGTTTATTGCTCCCAGTAGCAGCAGCAGTAGACATTTAAATGATAATATATCCATTTTTTGAGGCAAGGAAAAGCTGTGGACAGCCAGCTATTTAAAATATTTCAGAAGACAATAATTCTCCTAGGGAACCTTGAAATAGCCATAATTACCGGTCATAGATTAGGATTTAAGAAAGCTACTTTGCAGTTCCCAACCCCTGAGACTGGAAAATTGTTTTCCCTTCCAGATTTGTACTAGTTATTAGAGGAAGATAAGAAAATATGAAGCCAAGTAAACATAACGAAATCTCAGGTTGCAAGGAAGAGTAAAAATGAACAGATTCTTTAGAGAAGATGTCAGCTTTTTCTCACAAGAAAAATAGTTTGGGATATAAAATGCAACCTGAGCACTAGGGAAACTGGTGTAACATCTCATGTTCTGGCAGACACTTTCTGATTGACCCTGGAGAAGTTCATTGCATACAGTTGCCCACTGTCACAACATTTGGCATTTTGTTAAAAACCAAAGTCTAGATGATTATTGGAGAATTTAATAATTTATTTTAAAAAATAAAGTAGTTAATTAACTTCAAGGTTGCTCTCAACTGTTTTTAACTTGTTGATTTTCAAGCCACTTTCATTATTATTATTCTTAAGAGATAAAATTCACAAATTTTACCTTTTTAAGCATTATCTTTGGGAGAGGGTAATGATTTTTGCTTTCAGCTTATTTCCTTCATTATCATAATTAATATAGATTAAAGCTATAAGGCTAGGGAGACATGCATGTGCAAGTACCACGGAAGTTAATAGGAGTCCTTTTGTGTGCAAAAAGTTAAACAACCATGTGTGTTTGCAAAGACCGATGCTTTACCAGCACACATTTGTCAAAATTCCTTGTAGCAGAGTGGAGGTACCGCAGAAGTGCAAGATTCCTGTCGGCAGACCTTCACAACATGCCTCGCAAATTAAGAAAACGGGGCATTGCACTTTCAGTGTCAAGCATTTTTTCCTTGAAGCTGGTAGCAAACAGAACCCGTTGCTGTTTGGCTTTGCTCGTTAAAAAGGAAAGTATCTAGTAGCATCAGTATTTACTGTTGGCCATTGAATAACACAACACCATGAAAACGGAGCACCTGGCCACCTTCACTCACATTAGATGAGGCATGCTCCCCTGAGTCATGCTCTAAGGATCGGTTAGTGTTTGCTTGGACAGACATTCCCAAAATGGCAAGATCTTTCTGCTGACCTTTTAACTGACTTGAAATAATTTTTCTTCCACATGGCTCCCAGCTTAAATTGTTTGTTTGATCAGTTCTGTCATGCTTTAACCTTCAGGATTATTTTACCTCACTATATACATCTCTTAAGGCTTTTGGCTGCCAGTAATTTATATTGGAGAGCAGATTTAGAGGGTTTTACCTCTTTTCCCCAAATTCCCTGCCCCTGCTCTGTTTTCCCCCACTCCTTGACCCTACACAGTTATTTAACACTAGAGAGGGTTGTATATAGGTATATGCTCCTCCTTATCCACAGCCCTCCTCTTCCTTGGGCCATAGGATCTCCAGTCACATCAGGACTCCATCAGCCCCTTCTAACCCTCTGCAGTATTGAATACTAGGGACAAGAGCAAGGACACTAAAAAACAGTCCATCCCCTTTGTAATATTTAGCATTTCTTCCTTCATCTTCTCCTTATCTGTTTAGATTTCAAACTCTGTGGTTCTCAAGTTTTGTCTACTGTAAATCACCTAATGCATTTGTCATATTAGTAAGAAAAAAATAAAACCATTGCTTTTGTAATCAAAAGGAGTGCTGAGTAACTTTCTGGAAATTTTGATAAAGCAGAAATACATGCTTTCCAACACCCTATGGACTTCACTGAAGCTACTGAATATGTGTTTTGGTTTTGTGGCTTTCATATCTAGGGGAAGAATAAGCATGGAAGAGGCACGGCATTTCCATTGGCAGCTTATGTCAGAGCTAACGAGTCCTCAGAAACAATAACTCTCTTAATCTTGGAAGAAAAATATTTAGTTATAATGGTAACTCTATTGTGGGTGTTGTCTCATTTAGGCCCAGATATCTTGCATGCTCTTGATGACAGGTATGAGTTCAAGTTCATTTCACCAGCAAGAAGTCAGAGATGACTATCCAATGGGCTGATATCCGTTAGCCTCAATGTGTCACTCTCAACCCCTTGCTGTCCCAGTCTTGTCAATAGTGATAGCCTGGACTGGTTATCTGCCTGCTTTTCCAACAGCAGGTCCTCACTCTTCTGCATTGCTCTCGGATTTTCTCCTAAAACTGCGTCAGAGAACACTTGTCCTGTCTTCCTGGGAGTTATTCCTTCAAGAAACCTCCAAGGAATTCATCAGCTAAAGATGACCCAAACTTCCGTGTAATTAATATTCATTTACAGAAAGGTAAATGAATGGGCAAAATCCTGTTTCTATTGAAATCAGTGGAAAAAGCCCACAGTTTCACATCACCTGTTGGAGAGGAGATAGACAGTCAATTCAGCATTACTAACGACGCGAATGCCCCAGCTCCCCGGATAGCCCTGGTCCCCAGGGCATGATGGGGAGCATGGTGCAGAGTCAATGGCAGCATAGACCCAGGTACCTCCGCGCGGAGTCTGTGCTGCCGAGCCCCGGCACTGAACGGTGGAGGTGCAGCAGCAAAATAGGCCTTGGGCATCTCTGTGTCCACCTTCCCCTCCGTCACCTGTTGCCTCATAAGGCAAGATCATTTGCAGGGTAAGGGACGTTCCTCCGGCATGGGTGGCCAGGCAACGGGGCCAGGGTCCTGGTGAACACCCTTTTGCTATGCTGCTTCTTCTGTCCCTGTTCAGCGTCCTGCAAGGTACTGTGCAGCCCAAGGGCAGGGTCCTGGAGACAGTCTCACAGATACAGTTCCTCCTTGAGCAAACCATTAGTGTTTGCAGCCTCATGGCCTCTTGGTCTTTCCTTAATTGCTGGCTTTTAATTTTGGGGGGAATGTGTTCACCTCTCTCTCTCTCCCCCACAGACTTTGACATAGTAAAGATTCCCCGTGCCCCTTGAAAACAGTGAAAACGGACTCCATCCACTTAAGTCCCATGGTTTCTAAGTTTATGTAATACTTCATCACCACACTTACAGGACTGAAATTAGCCAGCAGTTATTGTTTGCATTATTACAGGCAGCCCACAGCTAGGGAGTCAGTATGTGGTAGCCAAAGTATGCACTTTGCCACCAATCACAGGTGGTGACAATACAGTGTACACTTCACTGCCTGCTGTCATCACTCTCAACAAGACATTTCAGTGGTGTTGAGCTTTGAAATCAGATTTCAAGGCGACAAGAGCCCTCAGGATTGTGGAATTTAAAGTCAGTCTTTATCTTCAAAGCAGTCTGTGCAGCTAACGTGCCATATTTTTGTTTATGCTAGTGCTACATCTGTAATCCTTAAAATTTGCCAAACTGATCGCAAGGTAGCCGCAGGGGAAGGAAAAAGGAAAGAGAACAGAGAGATTTAATCAGGGCTATATTCCCAATATGTTGTCTATTAAAAACAAGCTTGCCTTCGCTACGTGAGGACTGCAACACGGCAGAGATCTGTCTAGTGCTCTTGTGACACTGACATGTTGAAAGCCACATCACAGGCACGTCAGTTCCCCTTCTCCACAGGGGAGCGGGTTCTTCCTTCAAATATCCTCTCCTGCTTTTTTCTGTGTTGTTTTTGAAGGCTTTCACCTCTTCAGTTGCTATTTTCAAAGGGTGGGAGGAAAGATAAGGTTACAAGGCAGCGTGGTCATGGTTATGTTCCGGTCCCTGGTGAATGTGCAATGGGATGCAGAAAACCAAGGCAGGGTAAGGGAAGAGAGAAGCCGGGGCCAGGTGGAGACACGGTTTTGGAATTAATCCTTACTTGCACTCATGAGAATTCACACCCATAACTCAATCACACAACAGCTGTGAAATAAATGTCTGGGGACAACCATGAGAAAGAACTGGCTCAGAGGGACATCCTGGTTCCTTATAGGTGCATTTGTGAGGTACATTTACATTTGTTTTGACTGTATGGTGCGTTATGTCCTCCACGGGGGGAACTGGGCCCAGTGAGGCCTGGCGATGCTCAAGGGCAGCCCAGGTTTGCAGTGTCAGTATCCTCACTGGCTTGTGCTCTCTCTAGCAGTGACATCTAGTCTGGATGCCTCTGTCAGATATCTATCCATCTTAGAGAAAACCGTAGGCTCAGATACTGAAAGAAGAGGTGTTGGGGGGGGAATAATTGAAACTTTGTTTTAAACTTCAACATGTTATTTTTGCCCAGGGTACAAAAAAGAAGTGATAAGAAAACAATTAGCTTTTTTGATGACATCTTTGACAACCGAATCTGGAATAACCTGGAGTATAATAAGGCATTTTATTAAATTCTCTTCTACCTTTTCTGCAGTCCTTGGTGGGACAGAGCAGCGGAGCTAAACAAAGGGTGCTCGGGTGGGCTCCTGACAGACCATTCTGCCCTCTGCGGTTATAAAGCCTCGGTCAACAAGCATGTCATCAAGAGATTTCCCTGCCAGTGAATTTCACCTACACACCACTGAGGCCAGAGGGATTTCTCTACTAGCAGTAGTAGTAAAAATTAAACCTTAAAAATAAATGAATGTCTACATTTCATTGGGAAGTTAGCCAGGGGACATACATACATACAACTGAAGTGAAGAGCCTGGGCTGTCAGTGACGCAGCAAGACAGAAGAAGGTAGTCGGCAGTTGCCAAAAGTTTTACTGGGGAAAATGTGTAAAAATCCCCTTTATCTGAAAGTGGCAAAAAGCCTCAGCACTTTGGCAATGATATTGAACACAGAGCAGCACAGTGTTGTCCTTCACTTATCTCTGCTTCTAATTCAGTCATTTCATTTACTGTGTATTTGTGTACTGTGCATTTTTATGGGGATCCGGAGGATTTAACTGTTACTGGTTTGGCTGCAGCACTTAGTGTCATGCAGCAGCACCTCACACATGGGAATAATTTTAGATATCCTTTTTTATACAAGTGGATATGGCTTTTCTGTTTGCTTTGTTATAATCTGGTTTAACTCTGAGATACCAAGATAACTGGTGCTCAAGGAAGAAGCCGATCCTTCTGCTCCCTGCAAGCAGAGGCTGTGCTCTGTGGTGGTCACTGGGGCAACTGGTTTGCTTTCAGGCAGCAGACAGCAGCATAGTGTCTGTCTTCAGTTTTCCTCCTTGAGATGCCTTGATGCACCACGAGCTCATTGAATGATCCTCCCTAGACACAAGAGGGAGAAAGTCCCATGCCAGCAGCGTCTCCAGTGACTTGGTCATTCAGAGCACATTTAAATGGCTTTGGGTAATACGGAGCTGACTCATTGCAGTTCCCAGACTCAGCATTACTCCATGCCTTCAGAGCATGATCAGCATCCTCTCGTTTAATGTCAAATTGTACCTGCTTTTCGTTTACCCCTTTGGCTTAGTGAGTGAAGCAACCTCCCACCCTGGCAGCAGCTCACCTATGGTGGCCAGCTCTGTAGTGGTCGCAGCCAGCACTTCCTTGTAAGTGACCCTTGAGTGGAAGGCAAATAGTGATACAAAAACCTGAGTGCCAGTTTTAAAAGGTTAAGGAGGCATTTTCACACAGTGTCAGGTTTAGCTGGCTAGATTTAGGCCAGCACAGGGTGAAAATGAAACTCGGACTTCACCATGCTGATCAGAAAAAAGAGGCCATTTTCCCTTTCCACATGCAATGCTAACTGGGTCCTGTGTGCAGCAGCTTCTGGCCACTGACAGCCCCATCAGTGACCTCCAGCCTCTGGTCCCCCCCTTCATTGCCTTCCCGTGTCCTCTGGTGTTTGCACTTCTGTGGACAATCTCTCTGCAAAGTCCCCCGAACAAATCTGATTAGGCTAAGTTCCGCCCTTGGAGAGCTGATGGACCTCAAAAATATGGATCTCAGACTTTTTTATGGAATGCCAAGGTAAACTTTAAAGTCCTGTGGATGGATTTGACCTCACTGAAGTCAGTGGGAGTTCGCTATTGACTTTAATGGGAGGAGAATTTTATGCAGTTAATGTTCAGCATCTGCCTGTACCCACAGTCTCCTTGGAAAACCGTTGCCCTGAGATAGGAAGTAACATGTGAAACTTCAGGAGAAATTGGTTTATTTGGGAAGAAACAGAGAAGGAGTTAGAAATTGCAATAATTAATGGAAATGCGACATGACCTTTAATGATAATTTTCCCTAGATAATTTTGTTTCAAAAAGGCAGGCCTCACCTGTGAGAAGCACACGGGGACTGTCTGGTTAAATGGGAAATGGTTAGTAGGAATCCCTCGGCAAAACGCACCAGTACAAATGCTCCCGAAGCTGTTACATCTGCTTCTTTGAAAAACACTTCTTCCACATCCTCTGCCATGGTGCCAATGCATACTCTTGGGAGATGGATGAAAGCACACTCCAGATTTTCACATGCCAAAGTGGGAATAATGATTCACTAATTAATCCCTCCTTAAGAAAACAACAAAATTACTTGAAGAAAAAAACCAACAGTAAACACTATTAGACTTTTCTGCAACAGTAGAGAAAAATGGGAACCATTCTAAAATTAGGTGCGTGTGTGCAGGGGGAACAATATCCTGCAGCATTGCCTGAGATACTCATGAGATGAGCCTTCCTTTAATTGGGATTTGTCTCACGCATGTGATTTATTAAAGAAAAAAAATGAACTGAATACAAAAATTTGTTTTTTAACAATGTGTTTATGTTTATCCCATTTTTTAAAATTGCTCAAGACTTACATTATCAGAAAGAAAATACGACCTTTATAATTCTTCTAGGGTCAATGATGACGATCAGCTAAATGAGTGTTAGTTGCGCAAATTAAGGGCCTGGAGGCACTCTTAACTTACTCAGTCAAGTTTCTCTTCAGACTTCAAAGCATTCTGGAGAGCAGAATACATGCAACAAAACTGTTTGGGTCAGTGCTTCCTTTTTTAGTATTAATTTTCTGTCCTCCTTTTACTGGCTGATTTCCAAAGTGTGGGACAACATCTTGGAGCCTAAACACAGACTGCAGAAAACAAGCCATGCAACCATTGCTTGTTTTGGTGCAATAATAATGAATTTTGTCTGGGTGAAAGAAAAGGAGGGTCTACTCGTAGCAGCATCGCACTCTATCCTGCACAGAAGGAACAAAACAGTCATCCAACTTATTCTAACATATATAATTTATAATATGTTAATGCTTTTTCTTTGCTGACAACTTTAGTAAGTAGTTGCCCTAAAGTCTTAAAGAGAAGAAATACTAGGGTTCTGGGCTCGGGCTTAATCCCTTCCCTCCAGCTTTTCTTCGACAGTGTGTTTTGGGAGAAGGGGACCGCTTGGGATATTCCCGTCCATCATGCTGTTGTTGATATCCCTACCTGATGACAAAGAAACCACCCACCATCGCAGGCCTCTCTGCATCCAAAAATTACTGGCCTGTCCGTCAGTCCAGCCGAGAGGGCTGGCGAGACATACTACACTCAAATGTAAAACACATGGCTGCAAACACTTAGTTTCCTGGCAATAATTAAGAATGCTACTTGGCAGGTTGGCAGCCACATAAAACAACTGTTAGTCAGCTTTAAATTTATTACTTTCCCAGCTTATTGAAATGAAACCCATATTATAAACGTATGTATGAAACGAGGCCTCAGATGGTGAAATGACATGCACATAAAGTCAAGGCAGAAGTAAATTGTCTCAGGAGAGCTTTAATAAGCCGCTGTGTGCAGAGCAAGCAGAGCAAAGTACACCTTCTGGGGTAAGCCACCTGAAAGCTCACCTGCCTCTCCCGGCTGACTGCTGTTGAGCATCCAAAAGACCAAAAGCACCAAAACGCTCACTAAGTTTGATACGGTAAAACAAAATGGAGAAAAGCTAATTACCCTTAAGTTTGCTTTCACCTTTATAATTATCTAGAGAAAGCCTTACACAGGATATATGCATGTAGGCAACCTTATTAGGCCTTTCACAATTACTGTAAATGAAATAAACCGGTTGCTGGCTGCCTTTCTGCTCTCTCTGTGCCATTTTGTCTGGCCAGTGTGGCAGCACAGCCCGGCGTAACTGTACTCACGACCCCTGTGATCGTAACCCCTTCCCTTTGCTGATAAACAGGTGTCAGCTCTAAACTCCCGTAGCCTCCATTTTTTTTGCTGGCCCAAACAACTCAAGCTCTTCCCATCCCTCTTTATGAGCCGAGCTCTCCATTCCCCAGCCTGTCTTAGAAAAGCCAGATTCAGCTTGATTTTGTCTTTGTGAACTTCTGGGGATGAACACAGGCTGCCAGGGGAGGGGACAGGGGCTTCTCCTGCACCCCAGCACCACAGGGCATCCCCCAGCCTCAAAAGTGGGAGGAGAAACCAAGCTCCTCTAGGTATCTGGGCAGTGGATTCAACTGCAGTGCAACATTGATACGTACATTTTTTTCCTGCTGGAAAACAATGGGGACTTACAATTATCTAGCACCGGCTTTTAAACGTCCTGAAATTATTTCAAAATTTAGATCCAAATCCCGTAAACACTTTGCCATATGACTGACTTGACTTGCATGAAGCAACACTTGCAGGCTCTTTGAGGTTTCTCGTAAAGGAAAGCTGTACATGTGCTAAAGTGTTTGCAGAATCAGTTCCTTGGAGCTAAATTCTCATTTTGAATAGTTGCACTGCTCTTCCTGCAGCCACTGGCCTCTCAGGGACATTCAGGTTTCCTCTGGGGTGGAAGAGCTTTGGGTGTTTGCGCTGCAGTGAGCTGATGCTGCGCTGTTTGCTGCCCTGAGCTTCTCCCTCTGCCCTGCTGAAAGGATCAGAGCAAATCTGCCTGCACTAGGCTGGCTTTCGAGTGACTGTTTCCAAGGCATTCACTGAGCTGGTATTACCTTAAGCGTACTGAAATCAAAGATAATCTAGTATCCAGAAACTACATTAAGAAACTGTCTGATCATCTGTTTGCAAGTTCTTGACAAACTTTTCAATGGAGAATGTTATAGGTGATTTACTTAGACCGTAATGCATGTTCCTAGGAATGGCACCCTGGATTTTGCAGAAGAGCTAGCACCTATAGCTTAGTACAGCCAAGAAGCCATTCAATCAACATGCATGCTCAGCTAGTTTAGCTACTGGACTGAGATTTTTTTTTTTTTTTGTGGTAAATATTTACCAAAAATCCACACCTATGCTGGAATATAAACAAAACCTTCATACACTTTTGTAAAAACGAAATGTGTCAAAATACTGGTTTTCAGGTTGAGAAACTCAGATTTCAAAAATAATTATTTAACTGTCCTTGTCCAGGCATGACCCTAAGGTCCATCATCCTGGATAATGGAAAATCAACAGCTTTACCAAAACCAGTATGCGTCTGTTGAATGTCTTCACATCAGTGAAAAATAACATTTGGAAGAGAAATAGTTCCATGAATCTCCTTGAATGATCATTTCCAAATAGTGAAGCCAACAATGCATCAATTTTTGTCAAAGCAGAAACCAATGAGCAAATCAGCATTACAGAAACATGCAGCAATTATTTTGTCCCTAACAATTTGTTACTGTCTTTTGTAGTTAATACTCTTACGGTATCCCAGGCAGAAGCATTTTCGCACAGGTAGTGACTGATTTGAACTTAAGTATTTTGCATCACATAGACTGTGAAATAGCAAAATAGATGCCCAAAGCCCATACCACATTGTTACTGTTCTCCTAAAATATTACAAAAACGTGTGTTCTCACTGATGACGTGAGCACCTAGATACAGGGTAAGCACAAAAACTCAAGGAAATGAGGAAATAGTGTCTCCATGTGAAGAGGACCTATACCTCAGCAGTCAGCTGTTAGATGGAAAGAAGTAGATGCAGGAATAGCAGGGAAGAGATGAATACATAGGGAACTGAAAGTAAGAAGGCTGAGCATTAAAAGGAGCAAAGAAAAAAATTATAGGATGGGGGAAAAGGCAGAGATGAAAGGAGAGAATAGCAAAAGAGAAAGGAGAGAAAGTAAGTTTATGGGAAAGGAAGAAAGGAGAACGTAAGATAAGAAGAGAGTGGAAAGGGAAGAAGGAAGAAAACTGAGGCTCAAAGTTTGGGGGGCAAAAGGAACAGCACAATAAAAGAATCATTTGAGAGAAGAAACAGAAAAGGGAAAAATAATAGCACGAGGGAGCTGTAAATTGGTGTGCTTTTTTTTCAAGGAAGCTTAATTCCAGTATGTTACAGTAAATAAAAAATACACAAGCATTTTCTAGAATGTGTGTATATACATTTCCGTATAGATAGATACTTACACCCAAATGGACATCTTGAGCAGCCTATAAAACCATACCACAATCCCCTCGGAAAAACCACAACTGTAAACCGTGCACATGCACACATGGTTGTGGTAAATGGAGAGCAGTTGTGATAGACATTTCTCGTCTGCTTAAAAGATATTGCCCAGACGGCTTTCATCCCTTCTGGTAGGCCTGCTGTAGCGGCGGGGAAAAGCACAAGGAAGAGGCCAAGAAAGTCCGGAGAGGGAAAGTTTGCCCAGAGGCCTTCGTATTGGCATCGGGAGGAGAGAGCAAAAATAGTCCTGGAATAAGTATTAGTTAATCTAGCTACCTGGAAAGAAAAATGAAATGAGGCTGAAGGAGGAATAGAGAAACTTTTGGATGTATAACAAAACCATCCTTCTATGCTATATACAAAGAAACACGGGAAGAGACTGCTGATAAATCTTTCAGGAAGACATTGCTTTATGCCAGTACATAGACCCATACGTTTAGATGATACTGTAAAAAAAAAAAGAAATCACCACCCCCAAATCCATAATGAAAACAAACAGAAGAGGAGAGAAATAAGGGAAATCAAAGCAGTACAAAACCAGACCAGTTTCTCCCCTGCTTTTTCTCAGATAGCTGAAGCACAAGACAGTTTGCTGATATGAGGACTGCATTTCTGTTGCAATTCCCTGCTTTGATTTGTGGAGATTATTGGCAGTTTTAGCACTTTGGTCTGAAATTTCCCAGTATCCCCCCTCCACCTATGAAATAGAAAGTTACGTCTTTCTGATGAAAGGTATTGAGGCAAAGCTGAAAAAAAAAATCTAAGTTCTTTCAAATAAAAAGCCCTGGAAATAATACACAGCATGGATATTTTCTTGGAAATGTTTATTTTGCAGTATGGAAAAAAACAATTATCACTAAAATAAAAGTTTTCATATTTTTCCCATTTCTAATTACTAAGTCCTGTACTTATGCGTGCTCTTGAGTCATGGTTTTAGTTTTTTTAAAAAAAATCAATTTTGTCCAATCTGGACACTAACTTTGGGGTTTTTTGTGAACTTTTAGGGTGCTTTTTTGCTAAACCCCCTTTGTTCTGGAAGAGAGGAGTTGTAAATCCTCCTCACCTCCTGAAATTTCTAAAATCCCCCCATCTGATGCAGACTCGGAGTCTGTTTTCTGGCAATTTTCCAGCTGCCAACTGAAGTTCCAGTCAGTAATGGCATTCTCTTAAAATATGTCGAGGGCAGAAGTTTTATGATGTACTGTACACACGTGCTACTAAAAATTTGCAGCAGGGCAAGTCATCTGTAATGAACTTTTTTCACTTGTGAATTATCTGCAGACAGACTGACATTTTTCTTTTCCTAATCTGATTTATTATTTGCAGTTTGTTTCCAATTTCCACTGGTAATTTTCGATCTGCACTTCCCCCCCCCCCCATCTTTTTGTTATGAAATTCTGACAATAAAAATTTGAAATGGAACCTTTCAGCTGGATGTTTGGTTTGGTTTTTTGTGACCTGATCAGATGAGGGAAATTTTCTAGTTTTGTATTTCTGGTGGGCATACCCTCAATATAAGTTAGGCATTAGCTTTCTATATTCCATAAAGTTTGCTTTCCTCTAAGAAAAGACAAAAAGCACCACATAGGCCTAATCAAAACCTGTGCTCAGGTTAAAAAAGGAGTTTGTTCTTTGTTACAGATACAGACAGATTTTTCCCAAATTGTCACAAATTGCCCAAAGAAAAATTATCTCGTTTTCTTATCTTTAATGGCTCACGCGAGCAAAGGACTCCTTTTTCCTTTAGAAGAGTGAGTGGACTTGAGGTCTGCTAAAAACAATAGATGCTGACATTTGCTGTGATTAAATTGCATCTCATGGGGACAGAAGTCAGTGGAGAAGCTTCGGAAAGATCCCGTTTGCTTTAACAGAGTTTCAGCATCACCTATAAAGATGGCCTGTAAACCACTGCAGCTTCGTTGGACGCTCACATTTTTTATCGAGCTACCGAAGGTGAGAGCAGAGGGTGTGGGAACGGCTGGTTTCCACTTTGCTGGGAGCAGGAGGCAGCGCCTGCCTTTAGAGGTGTCCATCACAGCATCTGCACCGACGCCGGGGGCACGGGAGGGCTGCGGGGTGGTCGTCGGCCGGGGGTGCAAAGGCAAGGCAGAGACCATGAACAGGGTCCAGTGTTCCCGGACTTCGAGGAAATGTTTAATGTCGAGGCATGTTTTATGTCAATCAAACACATAAAACACTGTAACTGTTACTGGGACTGCATAAGCCCGTAAAGATGCACTTTTAAACCTTTAAAAGTAAGGTACCGTAATTACATCTAATAGAACCCTCTGAGTCCCAGGGGTGCCTTTCCTGCTTTTAAGATACCCAAGGTGGATGAGGTAAAGGAGAAAAAAACCTTCCTTAAAGCTCTGAGGGCAGAAAAATGCAAACGCTGTCCAATTCTGCGCGCAAGATCTCTCAAGCCTTGATTTATTGGCTTTAATAACTGTGGGATCTCTCTCCGCTTTTTGGCTCGAGAAATTGAAGCCATGAGGTTGTGAGAAGGTCTTTCTTCCAGAATAGTCTGCTCTAGTGCCAGTCATTGGGGAAAGCCAGCAGGCTCGCTTTATTTGAGCTGCATGATGCTCTTTTCAAACTTGTTTTAAATCTAACTTCATCCTAAAGCAGCCTCCTTTCACAAAAAAAAGGCTTATTCTGGGAAGCAAAAGGTTCGCCTTTGCCTTACAAAAAGGTGAGAGTGACTCCACTGTGGTTAACATCACGTAATGATGTTATGATGCAGTCATGCTTCTTCGTGAGCAAAGAAGGCTGAGCTTCGGGCTGCCGTGCTCACTTTCCCAGAGGAACTGCGGGTCAGTCACTGTGCTGGTTTTCTGCTGGAAATAACAATGTCTCCTATTGGAGGAATAAGTGATAAAAGGAATTAGGCATCTGAAAGTCAGGGAGACGTGCAAGCCATGGATTAAAATCAGATTGCTGAAGCTGTTACTGTCCACTGCCTTTCATCATCCCTCCCATGTCAGACACTGCTGCCTTTGAGGCAGAAGCCCCCGGTTTCAGCCCCAAGGCAGGGCACGTTCCCCGCCTCCCAGCCTGGCTGGGGACAGCTGTGGCGGGCGCACAACCCGGCGCTGCACCCGGAGGTGGCAGTGGCCCGGTGAGGAATGGGATGGAGGGCTGTGCCCTGCAGCAGCGCCCGCCATCTGATTTCAATCTGATGCCACATGTCCGAAGCGCAGGAGTGTCTCCAGCCACATGCGAGTTGCGGGGCTGCCGGCGCAGCCCGCTGGGCCCCGGGGGAGGCGAGGGATGCGATAGCCACCCATCCCTCACCCCCCGAGGCACGGGGCCGGACCCTCCAGCAGGATTTCTCATCTGCTGGGGTCTGTTTCCAACTGGACCTGCAAAATCCCGCTTTGGGTTTTTGCATTGCCAGTGAAGGGATTTGGAGACAGTGTCAGAAGCGCAGGGAGTAAAAAGTTGACAGTGCAGCATAGTGAGCATAGTGCAGTCACTGGAGAAACTGGATTTTTTTCCAGGTGTATTTTTAAACTGAAACAAGCCTCAGAGGTCAGAGCAGTGCTTTTTGAAATTCCCTATCAAGTGTAACTGGCAGGGGCCCATGGACCAGCTCCACAGCCTGCACGAAGCTTTCTACTGTCTTCTCCAGCGTGGGCAATTACCATTGGTTGGGAATTTTTCAACAAAAGGCTCCTTCATTACAAAATTCCAGTTTGCTGGCCCCGGTATTTTCATGAAAACAAAGGTTTCTGAGGTCTGACATGAAAATTCTAGGCAAACCAAGACAGCACATCCCCAAATAACTTGCTGTTCAGGGCACTCCAACCTGAACTGGATGGAGCTGAGCCTGGAAACTGTATTTTTCATATTACAGGTGAATTTCCGAACACCAGGCTGTTGTAAGACAGATGTTGGCTTCTTTTTTATGGGAAAACATAGCTGGTGGGTCTGAGCGTTGCACTCATTACGATTCAATAAAACTGGGGCTTCACAGCCGGGAAAACTTTCCTACCCAGTTCTCTAATGAACAGCTTGAAAAACATTCATTAAAAAACAAAAGGTCTAATTCGCATATCGTGTGTGTGCAACTGTTTATTTATATATATGAATGTCTGTTAATAAGGGAGAGAAGAGGAGGAATGAATCCTGTCTGACTATACATTGTTTTAGGAACAGTGAATTGAATGAAAAGAAAAAGCCAGGAAATTCCAAGCCGAGGTTCCCAGTTGACAGTACATCTGTCACTTGCATCTTGATAGGCTTTTTATTTCCCATGACAGCAAGAATTTCCATTTATGAGGATTCGCTTTAACTTTGAATTTCCTGATTTTTGTCAGGACATGGAACAGTTTTAATGTTATACATGTAATGAGCGGTTTTAATCTCTTGGTTGGTTATTGGAGACTAGCCCAACATTATTTTACGCGCCCCTACACCTTTCCAAGTTAGTAATTTCAGGGTTCAAGCACAACTAAACTTTCCTGAGCCAGCACTAACACTTTTGGCAAAGAGATTGGGGCGCACCATGCATCTTCTTTTCCTCACGGGAGGGCTCCTCTCTGCCTGCCGGCCGGGTTTCCCTGGCCTCTGGCTGCTCCAGCTTCTCAGGGTTTATTTGCAGTGTGTGGTAATCTAAATTCCTCATGAACACCTTCCATCACTTGCTTGCTGATCCGTGTCCTGTTCTTTTGGCTGAATTACATTTTAAAGTCCCTCCTGGCTTCCCTCGGTTGGGTCTGACGCTGGCTGCTATGAAATGACCCTTGTCCCGAATGACTATCACTCATGTTTGCCCTAAAAAAATACAATGTACCTATAGTGTTAAAGCAAATAAGCCACATGTCATATTAGCAAATACGTGCAGTTAAAGACCAGTAGACCAGAAAGGGCCCACCTCGTATTGTCTTATGATTCATATTTAAATATTTCTTCCCTCAGAGGTGGGAACTCAGTCGGTTACGGTCTGTGTGGCCCTTTCCCACCAGTCCTGAGTGACCAATAATTAATTTATGCTGAATGTAATTACTCCCTTGTTAACAGTAGTTTTTCTGCACTTTCTCTCGGTTGGCTCTGGAGACGTACATGTTGAGTGTGATGTATGACTCCTGGCACAGAATGAAACCCTAGTCCTGTGAAAAGACATAGATAAAGTGAGGTTGCTCCATTACTCGCTAATGAATTTATAGGCTCACCGCTCTTATCTGAAGTACTGCAGAGAAAAATTCTTAGAGGCTATTAGTGTAGTCTTGAAATAAAGATATTGGGACTTGGGTTTAGCCATCCTTCTCCATCCTGTCACTTCAATGGGCACTTCAAAACAACAACAACAAAAAACGGTTTTAATCTAAAGGAAGGAGAGCGAGACAGACAGCTGCTGTGGCCTGGGCTGCACGTCCGCCAAGGAACGCCAGGGCTGGAAGAGCAAGGAATAATGAAAACACTTCCCACGTGATGATTCATTAATGGCACATAGGCGTGCGCAAAGCTACACAGTACAGCAGGGGATGCATTACAGATATTGAGCTGCTGCAGCTATTGTGTTTCAAAGCGGTAGTCATGCTAATGTGCTGCTGGCAGGCAGACGTGAGCCTTTTTGGAAGGCGCTATAATAGCTTCCTAGAAATTAAAGACAGAAGGGGCTAGCGGATCATATACCCTGTCCTCCTAAATACCACAGGCTGCTAGTATTCATGCAAATACCTTATACCAAGTCCAAAGCTGTCAGTTAAGGCAAACATTTCAACCTTAAAAAGCTGAGCTTGGTGTCAGCAGCAGAAGAAATCCAGGGCCTGGTGCCTCCTGGATGAGCGTCCTTTGTGCTAGCGGGATACAAGGTAGGTTTAACAAGCTCAGGCAATCCTGCCAAGCCAAAATCATGCCCCAGGCCACAGGCGTAGGTAGAAAACCCCCAAGACCCAGTAAGTCTGGTCTGGAAGGGAAAACCCTTCCTCAGCCCAAAGGTGGACATCCGCCCCTGGGCTTGAAGGCAGGGCACATCAACAGCGGTGGGGGCTCTACATGCCCATCGGTGAATGGGGATAATTCAGTGGAAGCTGGCTGGGGAGGAAATCAGGAGATCAGGAGCTGAACTATTGCAGGGAGGGGGAAAAAATAGCCCTTCCTGGCTCTACCACATGGAGAACCGCTTGTTTCGGCACATGTGTGGGAAGTTTCTTGAAGGCCAGTTAAAAAATTAGGTGTCAATAGCCTGCTAGTTGTTGTGCAGAAACCTGTATTTTAAACCGTAGGGGGTAACAAAGGCCCTGTTGCAGTCTGCTGGGTAAAATTTAATTTATACCAGTCAGCAGACCCCAGAGACCTAATGTGATACTGCCACACACCAAACAGGGTCGGCAAAAAGACCCTTAGGAAGGCGGTGGGGAGGGGCAGGTGACAAGGGCTGTTGGCTTCACTGTAACAAGCTGAAAAGAGCAAATGCAAGAAAATATTTACGGCTGAAATCATCAAAGCAACTACTAAGTGGTAATACAGGACACTGCCGGGAAAGGTGTTGCTCCAAAGGTGGCATTGCCACTTTCCTCTAGGAGATACTTTGTCTAAGAAACTGAGCAAGAGTGAGAGGGCATCGGGTCAAATGGGGATTGGGGCACTGGTCTGCCTATCCCCAGCAGTCTTCTTTTGGTAATATGGGGAATTAGAGTCAAGAAAGAGAAGGTGAAAGCCATTTTACCTTCCTGCAGCTAGAAAAGCCACTACAACTATATTTCAGACAGAGCGACCCTGAAAGAGCCTTGCCGAATCTCAGAGGGTCTGACCACGTGGCGTGTCGGCCCTGCAAAACCCAGCTGGTGGGGCATGAGGGAGACCAAAGCTGTGCTTCAGATCTGCTGTCCCTCTCTGTCCCTTGTTGCAGATTTCCTCCTGGTTTGCCTTGAAGAAAATAGGATATGACTTCTGCACAGCCCAGAGAAGGGGCAGGTTTTCGCAGCGGGCTGGTGGGGACCGAGGAGGTGGGTGGCCGGAGGTCTGAGCCGGGGCGTCCTGGCAGGGCTGGGAGCCACAGGGCTGCGAGCCCGCCTGGCAGGACGCAGCGGACTGCATTTCCCTTCCTTCCTCACGGCCCGGCTTAGTGCGCAGGGCTCCTGACCGCAGCTGCGGCTTTTTTCATGGAGAACAAAGCCCTTTTTATTTCTTTTTTTTCCCTTGGATTTGGCTGTTGGAAAGGAGCTAGAAGCTATTTGCACCAGGAAATACAGGCTGAAGAATGAGTGTGTCAGCCCGAGTCCACTTGGCAGGGCTGCTTCGACTGCAGAAGTGAGGCAGCAGCGCGTTAGGAGGCCTGCTAATTGTCAGTGAAGACAAAATGAATAGCTGTGGATTAATTGAGTGCTTCTACTATTGTTTTTCTAGAAGAAAACTTCTTGTCTCTAGGAAAGAAGCAGGGATGATGTTTCTGCTCAAACGCACGTTTTTATTGGTCAGACATTCACTAAGTCTTCTGGGGCTATAAAAAAAGGTACAGAGATTTCCAGAAATGTTCTTCGCTGATGAATCCTCACCAGTACAATGCTAAATCTCAGACTGGTCAGTTTGCTTTTGGGGACAGTTGTTATTAAGTAGCACACAATTAAAAATGTTTGTTTAATGTAAAACATGAACACAGTAATGAGCAGGATTTTTTTAGCAGAAACAGAACTGACTTTATCTTTTGAAGAGAAAAGACTTGCTATAATGGATTGTCTCTGGTGAGCAAGGAATTACAAACCACCTCCTGGAAGAAAGTGGTAGACACAAGTAAAACAGGGTAAAGCCCACCTACTCCCCAAAGTCAGGTTCAAAGTTTTATGCCATCTTAAGCAAAGATCACAATGTATAAGATTTAAAGCAAAGCCAAATCCTCCTCCAGTGACAATGAAGGCCTCCGCCCCAAGAATTCTGTATAAAAGCAAAAATTCAAACATTTTGCACAGACAACAATCACTGTACTGCTGGCTGCAAAAGCTTTTGGCATCAAGGTCCTGAAATGGAGGCAGCTATCTACAATATAGGCTATGTCAAAAGAGAGACAGTATATCTTCTTAATTATTTTATGCAGACAGCTTTCATTTCTTAATCTTTATATCATTTTATATTTGTAATACCACAGTTTCTGATGTGCAACTGCTTAGAGAGAAGAAACGGATCATTTGGGTAACATGGGAACTTATTTGGCATTACTCAACATTTACATCTAACCTGAATATGTGAGGGTTTTTTAAGCATTAAATCTTACAAGAGGAAGGAAAAGAAAGAAGAAAAGTTTTCCTTTTCACACCACACCAGATCTAGTTGAGACTGGATACATGGGGTAAATACCAAGAGTGAAATTCTAGCCCCATTGAAGTTAATGGCAAAATTCCCACCGACTTCAGCTGGGCCAGGATTTCACCCTTTGAGTATTTCCAGCTCAACCAGAAGCAGGAAATACTGGAAAGCTCTTGACAGAGCCTGTTCTCATGATATTTCCAGTCCAAATTTTCAGGCCCTATTATTCTGCATTGTTTAGATCACACAGTAAAATAAGAAGGGTGTTGGGAATATGCTGTGCTAGAAATACTTCGGAAGGTAAATGTAGAAATAGAGATGAGATTTAAATTAAAGGGAAAAAGGATGAATGAGGTGACTTCACGTAGAAAGTGATATAGTAAGTTTTGGGTTGACTTTATTAGCTCACTATTACATAACAGAATGGTTGTAACATTCTGTGGAAATGACATACGAGCTGGTATACTACATTTATATAATTTTCACTGAACATAACTCCTGCACAATGTGGAAAATGAGTACACTGAAATCTTTACTCCAAGTTGCGCTGTCGTGGTGTAGCTGCATACAATGCTTTCCCAGAGCTCTGCAATGCCGCTGCTGCAAACTGCCTCAGGAAGGACAAATGCTGCAGAATACAGTAGTCTTTCATATAGAGGTAATTAAAAGGAAATACAACCACTGTGGCCTGAAGGCTTTGAACAGGAAAGGGGCTCTCTCTGCCACCATCTGTTGGCGAATAGGGGAAAGAAGACCTCATCTGCAGAGACCTGCCCAGACCCCAGCCACACAGATGCTCCCCAGAGCAAAAATTTTTCTCCTTCCAGCTGCAGTATCACAAGGGTGATGTGGCAACACAGAGACCTGCATCTGCATGCATCCCTACCTAGAACCCCTCCTGTACATTTGGGAGCTTTGTCGTACTCCGGTGCAAAGAGTGGCTCAGGCTGTCAGTGAAAGGAACAGGGGAAGAGCCTTATTTTAAAGAAAAGAGTTTAAGGAAGGACTCCCAGAGACTTGCTGTGCTTCTGCTGTGTCTCCCCAAGGGACCCCGTGACTCCCCAATGACTCCCCAATCTGCCAGGCAGTGACCCAGTATGAACATGATCTCCTCCTGCCACGGTGTTCCTGTGCGGCATGCCTCCCTGCCTTTCTCATGGTTTTCTTAAAACCAGAGCTCAGGAACTGGCTGTTTTGGCTCAGGTTTTTGACTGTGTTCCCGTAGCCCATGGCTGCCCCGGAGGTGTGAACACTGTTCTCACTTCCTTCTTGGAGGGACAGTGGC
>NW_008825615.1:2061427-2081494 GCF_000699105.1 Pygoscelis adeliae
TTTCCCTCTCCCACCCTCTCCTGACTCCAGGAACTTTAAGTTCTGTGGAGAACTTGCCTTTTGGGTGGGAATGCGATCTCTAGCTAGCCACAGGGCTATTTGTTACAGCTGGATAGTCAATTCAATGGTCTTTGGATATTCTAGGTGTCCATAATGCCCCCTCATATTTCCACTATTTTTCAATAAACATTGTGCTCCTGAAGTATCCATCTGTCAGATATTTTTCTCCTAATTAGCCACGAAATACAGGTAAAATCAGTATGCCTGGGTTAGTCTCAGGTAAACATAGGGAGAGTTCCTTAGGCATGGGGATTATGTCTATCAGAGCCCATATCAGGATTTGGGCCTTCTCTAGCCACTGAGAGTAGCCACAGTGGACTTTACTGGGTAAGGAGGGGGCAATGATAGGGAAGCATATTTGGTCATTTATTGAGTTACTTCTCTCCTGAGCCCAGTAACTGGTACAATTTCTAGGAGAGCATTCAGTCCTGATTTAAAGATATAAAAAGGCGGGCTGTCCCCCACCTTACTCAGTAAGTCCTTTCTGAAGAATAAATGGGAAAAAGCAATTGCTTTTTCCAGTTTGCATTTGCCTGTCCTTCAAGCTTCCAGCAATTTGTTCTGGCCATGTCTTTCTTTGCTCCATTAGTAAGTGGAGCCTGAGTAACCCACCGGTTCCTCCTGGTGAAGGTATTATCCAGTGTAATCAAGTGGCTTCTCAGTCTTCTTCTTGATAACTTAAACAGATTGAATTCTTTAAGTGCTTCAGTGTAGGGCACTTTCTCCAGTCTCTGAATCATTTTTACAGCTCTCTTCTGCACCTTCTCCAGTTTTTTAATATCCTTTTTTATAATGTGAACATCAGAAGCCTATACAGTGCTGCAGTATCTGGTTAATAGGCTGTAGATAAGTTTCAGTCTGTTTTCTGAAGTCGACACTGGGTTCCCTTTTACCTCAAGTAAAATCTTTACCGTTCCCCTCACAGACAGGAGCCTGGTCTGCACGGTCTGCCGCAGGCAGGGGCAAACATGCCCTGCCTGCAGTGTGATGCAGCTGGCCACGGGCTGGCTCTGACCCAGCCATGGTGTAGACCTGGTGAGCACAGCAATATGCTTGGGTTCACAAGCCCGGCTAGGAGCTGCTTGGGCTCAGGTCCAGGCTAACCTGGGGACACAGCTTTTGGGCAGAGCACAGGGAGGGCAAGCTCCTGCCTGCCAGCAAGGCTATGGAGAGGTTTTGGGTTTTTTTTTTTTACTATTGTGAGCAGGGAATATCACCTATTAAGGTATTTAGTGGTAAAGGTATTTAGGAAAAGAAAATCTAAGAAAGGATATTTAGTGAGCCTAGAAATGCTGGGCGAAGAGGTTTATTTCTCTTTAAAAGGACGCCAGGTTTATTGCTGCTGACAGCACCTGGCAAAAGTCTTACAAAACCACATAATGTAAGGGGAACTCCCCATTTCAGTTGGTAGAAGGCTTGCATGAAAGGATTTGTCAGTCTGTGGGTTCAGACTACACCTTCACTAATTTGACAGAGCAGGATGACATAAGCGCCTATTTCGAAGAATTCCTGCAATGCTCTTCATTGCTTGGATAGCCTTTAATTTTTTCATACAGCTTCAACTTCAAAAAAAAAAAAAGGGAGAAGAAATGATAGCAGCTTTTCTTCATAAGGCTACAACGCATATGTGAGAGAACAGTCACAGGGGCTATCAAGGAAAAACACGTGAAGAAAATCTGTTTTAAACTGCACAGTTATAGACGGGCAACTTACCTGGAGAACAGGTCCCCAGCTGGCCTTTTCCTGGACACTTGTGCAATGGGGCAGAGATGGCCTCGTGTCACTGCTGTGCCCATCCGTCTTGGGATGACCACTGGCACAGCAGCCAAGGAATAGTTACGTCTCTAACGACAGTGGTGCCTCAGACCTGGTCTGCCACACCTACTGTTGGAGACCGTAGGTTGAAGTTAGAGATATGACACGGGGCCCTGGGACGAGACAAGAGAATGAAGTGAGACAGAAGGTGCTTTGGCCACCCAGAGTAGGGTGAATAGTGGTTTTGATTATGCTGGTGAGAGTCAGGAGGCTGAGGAAAGCAGAGAGATACCACTGCTCAACCCAGGACCACCTGAGGGAGAAAAAGGTAGATGTATGGACATGGTCAGGCTGCAGAAGGAAAAGCAGGGACCCCAAGCATGGGAAGATGCCCTGCAAGAACTGGAGAGGCCTGATGCAGCAGTGGGCTGCTGTGTTATGGTATTTCCAGTTAAAAGGATTTAACGAAGGAGTCTTACAGGATTTAACAAAGCAGTCTTACAGGCTAAAGTCTGTGGCTCTCGGGAGTGAAAGTGACTTGCATCCGCTCCATGACAACTATAGGGGGTAAAAGAAGGAATGAGGTCCTTTCCTCTGCCTGAAAAATATACCATAGGCAAGAGCATGGCTTAAAATACAGCCACAAACTGTGATAAAAGCAGCTCAAAGCCAAACCCAGACTCTTTCAGATGTGGAGGCCTCTATTAACATAAGAGATGAAAACCAGAATCTCGTCTGGCCAATCTATTCCCCATTAAAAGCCAGTTCCAGGAAACCCAAGTACTCCCCCACGCTGGGAGGGCTTGAGCTCAACGTGCCTGGATTAGGAACACGGCTATCAGCTCAGGAGATGAAGACTGATGTGTTTCTGGTCCTAGATACAGAGTTTAATACAAGGGCATTTTCTGTGGCCAAGCCGGACACTCAGTTGATGCCGGGTGGGAAGGGAGCCCAGAACAGCTCTGCCTTTACTGTGCTTTTACACCACAGGGGCATTGCAGATGGGGTTTCTCCTTCACAGCAGTCCCAGCCAATTTACTGGCTTCATGAAGTCTTCCTTAGCTAATAATCTCTTTTCCTCTCAGATGTTTCCTTGTACATGCTTGATGCATGCAAGTACGTAGTTGAAAACGTACTTTCCTGGTCTGGAAAAGTGTTAAGTGTATTGAACGATAATAAGGGGCTTCAATTTCTTAAAATGAGCCACAGTGAAGGTACAGGTACAGGATGTTGGGATATGGTCTGCAAATAATGCCAGGGGTTATAATCTCATTCATGACGAATAGAAACACAAATACATCTGTAGGCAAGATCTGTGGTCATTGAACAACGAGTTGTTTTAGAAGCTCCCCTCACTCTTCACCCAGGTGATCTCCCTGGATTGTGTTCACCTCTGCTGTGGTCATCACCTAATAAATGAGGTAGAGGATCTGGCCTAGTGTTGAAGAGCTTTAAGATGTTTGGGATTCGCATGCCACTTGGGACCTCTGAAGATGCTTGTTGAGTATGGGAAGTTGCAGTGGGACTTCATGCAGCATCCTCCGGAGCAGCAAAACCATCGTTGTCATAAACAGCCTCCTAGACTTCAGATAACAGAAGATGTCTTTCAAATCTAGGTCACTTGTTTGTTTTAGAGAGCCATTTGAACCTAAACTTTGTCAGGGTGGACTTTAAAAGCCTTATTGTTTAGGGAAACAGTTGATTTGTTATTTTTGGTTGCATATTATTTCTGGAAGAAGATAGGTTGAGAGACTTTTAATGCACTTGATCTGATTTAGAGACAAAATTTAAAGACATTTTGAGAGGTAGGTGGAATGTTTCTCTGTCAACAATTCATAACTTTTAGACATGTTAAAAAAAATTCTTTTTAGAAAAGCTGTTATTTTAATGCTTTCTGTCAAACTTTGAAAATGTCCTTCAGCTCCAATACCTTTAGCTAAATTTAAAAAGAAAACTTGTGTTCATTTCTCAGGAGAACTATCCCATTTTCTAACAACTTTTGCAGTTTGAAAGAGAAATGAAACTTTTCTATTTTCAAGGAAAAGGATTCTGCCAAAACTTCCATTTTTTGTATCAACAGGCTCAAGGTTTGACTTGGATAGCTCTTTTTTATTATTTCTCTGGAAGAGGCCAGATATTTTTTCCAAAAACATATGCATTGCTACTAATAGTTTGGCTTTGATGCAACAGCATTTTTCTATAAAAATATCTGAAATATTCCAACAACTATTAAGAATATTTATTTGCCTCCAATTCTCCTTCATCTCTTGAGCAAAAAGCTTTCAAAATTTTCTGAATGCAGAATGAGTTCACAGCTGGCCTCCTCCTGCTGTTTGTTTTTAAGCAATAATATGTGAATATTGTGTTATTTGTACGATCATAATGCTCAAATTACGGCAGGTACAGATTAGTGCCATCACTAAAATTGGCAGTGTGCTCTAATTCAAGCTGAGTACCTAAGCCAGCCCTGCGGATGGGCATGTAAAATGACACATAACTGGGGGTTTTCTTGATTTCTGCTAAGGTTTATACTTCTTTAATTAATTCATCATCTGGGGAAAAAAATTGTTCTTTTTAGAAACCTGTGACACGTGATCAGGTTGGCTTGTAGATAATGTGGTGACTGAGGCTGAAGGCAAACATAGGCACCAAAAAGAGGGTTCTGTGCATTTGTTTGGTTTTGGTTTATTTTGAGGTTTTTATAAAAAGGAAGACCTAAAGGTCCTGATTTACAAGGCTGACAGGTCTATGCAATGGCAGTAATTACAGCTGGAAAAAGTAATTTATCAGTTTAGCCCCAGAAAGGCTTCATTTTATTATCCTCTTACTCTCTTTCTCATTGGTTCCCCCGTCAAGCCTGATGCCTTTCCAGGAAAGACCATCTTTTGTCTTTTATTATAAAAATTGGGCATTCTTTTTTTCTTTTCAAGGACATGCGTTGTCTTAAAAGTTTGTGTCACCAGTCAAAATAACGCCATCGCTTCTGAAAATATTTTCATTTTCTGACATGTACAGAGGTGCCATAAAGCGGTGCTGACAACTTCATCTCTCGCATTCCACAAATCTTATCAAGATATATCATCAGAAAACCGCACGGGTTATATCCGGACTCTGACAAACCTGAAACATGGCCTGCCAGCCACAGATAAGGCTTGAAATGTTGGTCAGTGAAAAGGTGATAACAGTAACAAGGATCAAATGCATGTACAACTTCACCTTTAGACAGCTGTGGTTTTTGGCTGAGCTGCGACGTTGGAGAAATCGTTGCTCTGCCTTTGCCGATACGCCGACACGCTGCGTGCAGCAGGTCGGAGCTAAAGCATGGGTATGACAATGGCGGTAGGTAGCCCGCATTTTGGAAGAAGCCTTGTGCAAATGTAAACCTCGTGGGTCACTAGGAGCACGGAAAAGCTCCGGTGAAAGCCCGACGCTTTGTTTGAGGGATCAAAAGGACTGTGGTGCTTTGTTGTTCCAAACGTGGAGAAAAATTGCAGAACACCGCAGCAGAAATAATAAATGCATCCCATCCCTTCCCCCTCAAAGCCTCCTACAGGAGGTCTTGCCATCTTTTTAGTCCTCAGAGGGAAAATCTGAAACAAAAATAAAACTACTCAAAGTCGTTCCACAAAACAGTAAACTGGCTCTATACGTATTTTTGGTTAATCTTGGGATTTAAACGTATCACTATTATCGTAAAAAAAAATGCAGTTCTTAAAATGGAATTTATAATCATTTGCTTAATGGTGCTTTCCCCATGCCATCCGTTTCCAAACAAAGCTTAGTTTATGGCTATCATAAGAGATTACGTTCCCTTACAGTTGCAGTATTTCTTCTATAATGATTTATTTTAAAGGGCTTCACCATGATAGCTCTCCAACTTTGTTCCTTCCTGTATATCACTGTTCAGGGTCAAAAGCTGGAAAAAGGGCTGGTCCCAGAGGCCTAACATATTTCACCAGTGGAGACTCTGGCTTTTCACTTCTCCTTCTCTCCTCATCACTTTATGCTTAAAGAATAACAGATGTGGAAACATTTAGAAAAGAACTAATTGAATTTCACATAACACAATTTAGCATTGTTTGAGGAAGTACCTAAATCAACAGCACATTTTCTGAAAGGCCCAGCGTTGCCTAATTAGAACACCAAACGTGTGACTAATTGGCCACACTTACACCAAAGGCTCTGTCGCAGATGAACGGCTGCCTATTCATCTTAGCTAAACTTAGGCCAGCGGTTTGGCTGTGAGGTAACTGTGGTTGTTTTAAATGAGCTGTGCCAAACATAACGGGAAAACTCGGCAATGGTAGGAGAGCAAATCCGTGTAAGAGCAGAAGAGTAATCAGGACGCTTATGCTCCGGCAGCACCCGGAGGATTACCAGGAGATTATCAGCACATAAATTATTGGATTCTTGGTGCTCTGTAATTGGGACACTTAATAGCCTGCTCTTTATCATGTCTACTCCATTGTCTTTAAAAGCTCAGCATCTAATTAAAAAGTAAACTGATATTATCAGGAAAGGCTCCACTCTGCCCAGCTCTTGCCACTGCTGGATCTGCTTTTTGCATGCAACAGGATGCTTTCTTTTCTTCCTTCTCTTCTTTATTTCTTTCCATGCCTCTGTCTGCCTTCTTTTTATTCCCTTCCTTCCTTTCTTTCTGTCTTCTTTCTTTCTTCTTTTTCTCTTTCTTTTTCTCTTTCTTTCTTTCTTTCTTTCTTTCTTTCTTTCTTTCTTTCTTTCTTTCTTTCTTTCTTTCTTTCTTTCTTTCTTTCTTTCTTTCTTTCTTTCTTTCTTTCTTTCTTTCTTTCTTTCTTTCTTTCTTTCTTTCTTTCTTTCTTTCTTTCTTTCTTTCTTTCTTTCTTTCTTTCTTTCTTTCTTTCTTTCTTTCTTTCTTTCTTTCTTTCTTTCTTTCTTTCTTTCTTTCTTTCTTTCTTTCTTTCTTTCTTTCTTTCTTTCTTTCTTTCTTTCTTTCTTTCTTTCTTTCTTTCTTTCTTTCTTTCTTTCTTTCTTTCTTTCTTTCTTTCTTTCTTTCTTTCTTTCTTTCTTTCTTTCTTTCTTTCTTTCTTTCTTTCTTTCTTTCTTTCTTTCTTTCTTTCTTTCTTTCTTTCTTTCTTTCTTTCTTTCTTTCTTTCTTTCTTTCTTTCTTTCTTTCTTTCTTTCTTTCTTTCTTTCTTTCTTTCTTTCTTTCTTTCTTTCTTTCTTTCTTTCTTTCTTTCTTTCTTTCTTTCTTTCTTTCTTTCTTTCTTTCTTTCTTTCTTTCTTTCTTTCTTTCTTTCTTTCTTTCTTTCTTTCTTTCTTTCTTTCTTTCTTTCTTTCTTTCTTTCTTTCTTTCTTTCTTTCTTTCTTTCTTTCTTTCTTTCTTTCTTTCTTTCTTTCTTTCTTTCTTTCTTTCTTTCTTTCTTTCTTTCTCCCTCCCTCCTTTCTTTCCTCCTTCCTTCCTTCTTTTCCTCTTTCCTTATATCCTTTCTTCTTTTCTTGGAAGGTCCAGCCGCCTTGAACAGCTGAAGAACGCTGTGCTAAACTCTCTTTCCTGCTGGAATGTGGCAGTGGTGCTGAGAGGGCACCTGGTTATGCATGTTGCTTCAGGAAGCCCCAAGGCTGGCTGCTGAAGTTTTGGATTGTTTCCTCTAAAAGGAATTATCAGCTTGAAAATAACCACAAAAGCAGTGGGATCGGGGGAGTAGGATTAGACCGTTTCATCCATACCTGCCAACAGCCCCAATTTTAGATAGGATCATCAGAAGTTTTACAAACATGTTCTGAGAAATCCAGTGTCCCAAGATTATTGGCATCTTTTTTACTGATGCCACAGGCTGCTCACCTCTATACTTTCTGGTAACTCTGAAAGATGCCTCCTCTTCCTCAGTGCAACACCCCTGCAGCCTCCAACCACCACTGCTGCGGTCCTGGTCACCTTACTGTGGTGCCCAGCATGGGGACGAAAGCAGCCCACACACATAATTCCCATCTTGCAAGGGAGTGAGGGCTCTTCCACGTGCGCTGGAGAGCGGTCGGGTGGATGCAGCTGGGACCTACTGCCCTGCCCTGCTCCCCCGACGCAGCCTGCCCCAGCCACCCGAGCTGCCTGGCTCTGCTGAGCCCAAATACCAGGGGGAAAGGCAAGCCTGGAACAGAGGATTTTGTGGGGAGTTGGCAGGGAGCTGCACACAGCAGTTGCATGTTTTCTTTGCCTGGAGGCCTGAAGCAGCTCTCATGGCCTGCACAACCCCTTCTGGTCATAGTACTCATATGCTTTGCTGGTTTGAAGGAAATTTATTTCCTCGACTTGTGTGTCACATAAATAAAAGAGGGGGTAGCGCTGCTGAGTTTCCTAAGGTCTTTGTTTAGCATTTCTTGAGTGGTAAATTGTGGATTGCTGCTGATGGGAAAGCTGCTCCAGAAAAGTCAAAGCTTCCAGAAAAAATGCAAGAAATGTTGTGCAAAATGATGGGAGTTTCAGATGAGTGCAATAGCTGTCCTGCTCTGAAACACTACATGCACTTCATCACATTTCCTTAGCTCTCTGCCTTTTCTCTTGTTTGGGGTTTCCTCCCCCCACCTCTCCCTCCCCCTCACACAGCTTTAAGGACACATTTAGTCCTTTCACAAAAAGTCACTTGCTGTATTAACAAAGATGAAAACAGTGCCAGTACGTCAATATGTGTTGCAGTGGACAAGCTGAAATCCAGCTCCGGCAGCAAAGCCGTAGGCAGCCTTGGTCCCACAGGCAGAGTCCAGGAAGCTTGGGCAGGAGAGGTGCAGCCTGTACCTGCCCCACACAAGCAAAACCTGCCCAGAGAAAATGGCTTTCCCTAAGAAGAAATGACTGCACATTGGCACAGGAGGGAGGAGAGAGAGAGATCCTGGGTTAGGCCAGATTCGCTGCTGTGAGAAGGGGTAACAGTCCATTTTTTTCCCTGTATTCAGAAGCGTACTTCAGCTGTGATAACCAGTGTGTGTTGCCTAAGGCAAAAATAATGGGAATGAAAGTTTCATAGGCCAGTAAACAAGGAAAGGAATTTAAGAGATCATCTAAATCATTCTCCTATCCATATCTAGGTCATCACCGTGTAAATACTTGTTTAAAGAACCTCTATTCCAGTCCTTCACTATCCTTACAGGTAACAAGTTTTTTTTTTAATATTTAACGTCATCCTTCCCTGTAAGTGGCTAATCCTTTTATTTTATGTCCTGTCTATCATGGATGTGAAAATCAGAACCCTTCTTCCTCTTTGCAGCGGTGCTTTACATATTTGAAAATCATTAGCATGTCCTTTCTTCTCAAGACTAAACAACTCCATTCATCTTTCTTTAGAGGTCATGTTTTTTCTAGACCTCTGGTCACTCCCTTTGCTTTCTTCCCAACTCCCATGCCAGGCAACTATGATCTTTCAGCCTGTCAGCAGTGTCAAAGACTGGAGATCCCAACCCACCCAAAGATACTGAGGGTTTGAGCCCACAGATACCCAGCTAGTATCAAATAACAAGCCAAATAATGTCCTTTAACGGTGCTGACAATGAATCCTCTTCAGAGTGCTTATGGCAGAGCTTTTTTTTTTTTTAATATGAAGCTATTCAGTTTTTGCTACTCATACTTTCAGCTGAAAGCAAAAATTTGCCTCCACCTAGTAACAAAAATTTGTTAGTAAAATCAGTCTTTGATAAAATCTGCCAGATAATCAAAGGTGTGATATAAATATATACCCGTGTATGTGTGCACACACATATGCTTCTATATGTAGAGTGCAGCTGCAGTGCTTAAAAATGAACTCTGATCTGCCTTTTTCAGTCACATGGACCGGTTTTTCTCTTTCTGTTGGTTCTGCTGTAGTAATTCGCTTACCACAAATGCTCCCCAATTTGCGTGGGAAGAAAGTGATGAAATGTTCAAAGCGTGCACAGCGGAAAGAATCAGTTGCATTAACTTTCAGTTTCATTCCACATAATAAGGGTAACCTAATACCCAAAGACCGGAGGAAAACAAAATAGAGAAACAGTTAATTTCAAATACCTGAATTGGTAGATAATAAAACAGTATTAAAAACTACATGAAAATATACTTTCTTATTAATTGCTCACAGGTATTAACAATATCCCTGACAGTGTTCCCCCTTAGTCTCTGGATAAGTGATGTGTAACATAAAGGTTGTCTCTAAATGTGCATTACTTGTGTTGTACATCAGTCCTGGGCTCCATTTGTAAGATCACTTGAACTCAAACCAGCCAGTCACAACAAAACTGCCCAAAACAGAGCAATTTTTTGAGCACGTTTGCCCTGTCTGTAGTAGCTGGCAAAGGGTGGGCCACTGCTCCAAAACCTGGCCAGATTTCAGTGGTGCTGCAACGAAGAATGGGACTCTGCCTGCTTTTATGACTGTGGCCTCTGTCAAACCAATGCCAACTCAAAATGCCTTTTAATTATAATGACTGACTAGTCCCTTGATGAATCTAGATTCTGGTTTGCAGCCCAGTAAGTTGTTGACACTTCATACAGCTCGATCCTGACAATACATGAATAGCCACTTGTTCAGACATACCCATCCCCTTCCAACCCCCTGCCAACCTCCAGTCCTGCAAGGCTGCCCAGTGCTTCGGGAGCACTCAAAACCAGCTTCCAAAACCAGCAAAGATCTCTGTGGTGTGCATACCGATGCTGCTTCTTCCCTTTCCCTCTAGAATTAGATAAACTATTCCACCCACTTCCTTTCTTGTTTGAAATATTGTATCCAAATGTGCATGTATTACAGAAATTGTTCCATTCTTTTTATAAATGAGGATAGGAAGAAATGTAGCTCTGTCAAGAAAGACAATTTTATAACAAGTTGGTTTAGAAAACTTAGCTCTGCCATACATCAAGATGGGATATAGCATTTGACAGACACCATGCCTTGTTGCTAGAGACATATCCTGCAATATTCCTATGAAAGTCCATCCACACGTCACAGAAGGACACGTTTCTGAAAACACTTATTATCATATCTGCTGTAGACACTTTCCAAACACACGGCCTGTACTGGGTGTGCTTCACCTTACCTTCACTCAGTCAGCTGTGTAACTAACCTGTTCAGTAGTGAGGAGAGAGAGCAAGAATGGATGTTTAAAGGCACAAAGAACTGCGAAGTCAAGACTCAGAAGCTAGGAAATGCCAGAATTAAGGTTTCCCAAGCAACCCCATGATCCCTCCCTTTTGCACAGCACAATGCTTAGACATATAATGTGTTTTCTTTTCTCAAAACATTACTTTGTTTGGTACTCATTAGTAGCACTCACAGGGAGAATCAGGGTTTTTCAGGGTCATTGTCTTCATCTAGTGCAGAAAATGTGAGCAGGCAAGAAGAGAAAGAGGAGCTTCAGGATAAAGGCACTTCATTGGATTCCACACCAGTCCTTACTGCAGGGTTGCTACAAAAAGGCTGCGAGGTTCACCTGAGTCGCCCTGCTCATTGATGGGAATGAGCTGTGCGCTGCTTCTTGTCCTGGATTTGAGGCAACTGAAGCCCAGTTTACAAAAGTGTCAAGTGCTTAAGCATAGATGGAGTCATTTTGAGCAGGCACTAAAAAGCAAAGCGCCTTAATTGCTTGGTTAGTGGTCTTGCTTCACCTTTGATTTTTGTCCCCAGAAGTGAGAGCACGTCCATTATGTATTGGTGTCTAAAACCAGTTGTAATTCATTGGTAGCTGCCAGTCACAGTTGTGCAGTCATGCTGTGTAGCACTGTTGTTTCTACTCAAACATGGTCTTTAGTCAAGCCAATACAGCATTTTGAAAAAATCAGGCATCACATGACTTGAACTGGCCACCCCAAGCTAGGCATTTTGCAAATGTGAATATTATGCTTTGTGCCTCAGCTTCTCTGCTGTAAAATGCAGCTAATTATAGCCCATGAATATTCATTTCAGAGATGCACTGTAAAGACAAACTATTTTGTGTTAATGAGTATGTGAAGGAAAGCAATGCCACAAAAAAGCCCATGAAGAAATGAATAATGCTGCATCCCATGCCAAGCATAGAACATTAATTTTCAGCAAACTGCTCATCATATTGTGTAGCTACATGCATAATACAGACTTAATTGATATAATTACTATAATTGTAAGAGTGGAAAGGGACTATGTAGCACCCACCATAGTGCAGAGAGAGGGGACAAGCAGAGCGGAGAAGGGGACTTGGGGCATGGAGGAACGTGCAGGACTTCTGTCCTTCCTGAGCTTCCACCATGGAGGAGCTGGAGTTAAATGCCATGCACCCAACCAGTGGGGCAGGCTCTTTTTATAGAGTGCCATTACACTGTACAACTGATTGTCACAGCACACTGAAGATACCAAAATTTTCCTGGGTTCAGAAAAGAAATTAGACCTGTTAATGGTAAAAGGATCCTCATGAAACATCAAAGTCACAAAGAGTTGGAAGTTGGGAGGGTATACTGGTACATCAGTATGCACTCACCCTGTTGGTACACCCTGCTTTGGGCATCTACCGATGGCCACCGCCAGAGACAGGAAGCTGAGACAGAGGCAGCTCTGTCCAAATATTGATATGACCAATCTTAGGTACTGTTTATAGCATTACAAGTGCATCTCAGTGGATTATGGATGTTTGGAAAGGGAATAACATTTTTTTTCTGCATTAGTCACAGAAAAGGCATCTTTATGGCCCCTGTGCACAAGTCATCATGTAGTTCTTGAGGGAGATTTTATGAGCAGAGCTCAGTTCCATTTTAGAAAAAATTGGCCTTTTTTACATTATGCCCTACTGACATGATGAAGGGGATGTGAATAGCTAGTCCTTTCAGATGGGATGAAAGTTGTTTCATTTGAAGAATAGACAGGACCAAACCACTTGCTGTACAAACTGTGCCCTACTCTTGTTCCTGAAGTGGAGACACTGCAGATGTAGAGCTCTTGCTCCATAATGTATATTGTAACCAATTGGATTTGTCTTCACTAGCAGGAGCAGATTTCAACAATATCTCTAAACTTAGAACAGGAAAGCACTGTAAATTTAGCTATTGTTGCTGGTAATTGTCCAGAATATATTTTCGCTCATTCTAAAAATGGCAGATTTAGAAACATTCCATATTTATCCAATAAACTGGAAGTGCTTTCAGATATCTACTACCCACTTTGAGCTTCTCTCAGAAGAATTTCCTGCAGTAAAGAGAACAGATGTTACAGGCGCACCCTGCATAATTATGTACTATGAACGTGTATCACATGGCCAGCATCCACCTACTATAGGCTTGGTAGAACCTCTTTTCTTCATCCCTGTTCTATAAAGTGACCCAAGTCTTTAGATCCACAATCTTGGGTGTGCATGAGGTCATGTTAAAAAATTCTCCAGACTCATGGGCTGTAAGACTGAAGATCAATTTGGCTCCCACCACAAGAAAAAACACGTGATGATAGGTAACCTGAGGCCAATATTTACAGCACTTCAAACAGGACACTTTTATCTGCTGCTGAAAATACCAATACCTTTTCTAATGTTACGCTGATGTCCAGCCTGAACTATCTGCTGGTTTAACAGACTTCAACACACTTTTTTTTCCTACAGCAATGTTAGACTAGAACTGATTTATGAAACAAATTGCCTTTTACTTCTTTTTTTTCCCCATTTTTCATATTCATTGTTGCTCACACTTAACCTTTTGACTCTAATTCCTTAATCTGAATGATGCACACACAGGCTTTGTTCTTTCTGACAAGTCTTATCATTTTTTATCTCTGTCATCTATTTTTTCAGCCATTAGCCGATCTCAGGCTCTCTGTATCTATAATCTGTTTACATTCTTCTTCATTATTTAGTATTAGTGTAATTCTTTCAGTAATCTTTCTCTAGAGCTATTTTTTTGTTTCCTGCCCTTTGGTTTTCCTGAGCCAAATCTCCGTGACAACAGCTCTTTAGAGAACAGCAAAAGCGTCAGTCATAGAAACTCCTTTTCAAAAAATGTGAAAAACTTCAGGCTAAAGGCCGCCCTCAAACTTTTGCGCATGGAGTATGGAGACAGACTCTGGTCCAACGCAATTAAGAAAAGGAAAACTTTGTCCAGAACATTTGCTGCAGTTATTAATTGCTCCAGAAGACTGTTGGCAGTTGGATGTCAGGTGATTTCATTAACAGGACCACTCCAAAGCTTGTGCCGCTGGCCAAAGTGCACTATTTATATTGCATGAAGTCTGCAAACAAAGTACACTATAACTCATCTATCCTAGTAAACTAACCAGTGCCAGGGCTGTCCTGAGGCCAACTGACATAGCTTGGTCATGTCCATACTATTAAACTTTTGCCTTCAAAATAGGGCAGCTGTTTTCAAAATGCTTATTGGGAATAACGTCTGGATCATGCTTATTCCTGAGCAGCCCCAGGGACTGTTTGGGAGAGCAGTGGCTGGTCCAAGTCAAAAACTGTCTGAGGAGCAATGATAGACATGTAATAGTGACTGTGTGCTAAAGCTTGGGCCCGTGCCCTGATGCCGTTTAATTTACTAGTGTGGACGTAGCCTGCGTGTGACTTTCTGAGCCTGTGCCTGAATTCTTGGTGCAGTTTACTTCAGGAGAAAATAAGCTAGAAATTATTAGCAACCCAGTAATCAAGGGTAAATCTGTTGTAATAGATGCTGTAATGAATATGTTTAAAGCTGAGTTTGGATTGCTCAGAGATTTTTTAAAATTCTTTATTTTGGACCAAATTTGTTTGGACTTTATTTATACATGTAGCGTCCCTTGGCACAGTGCTCGATCAAAAACATAAAAAAGATGTTGGAAAATATTGCATCCATCAATTATTATCACCTGTAACTTTTAAGGCAATAATTTGAATATTAAATGTTTGGCCTAAACTTCTGACTGCAATTCCCTCGGCAGTTCACTGCAGGTCTCCTTGAACAGAGTGATGCAATGTGCATTGAATGACATCCAACAGATGATGTTAAAAAGACATCAAGATCAGGAGACATTTATTCCCTCTAAACGCCCACATGACTGTACAGTGCTCACTTCATTAATCAACATTTTGAGGGTTTTTTCATTTTTTCTTTGTGAAGTCTTAGGCCATTTTTTGTTCCTCAGCGTTCAAATTCAAACATTTTTCTAGAAAATTTGAACCCATTACCAATATAATCTGATTTTCACCCTGGTCTCAAAGGACCGCAATAGGAAAAAAAAAAAAATTCTGTTCCACAGATAGGAAATGGAGGCGCACAAAGACCAAAAGAAAAAGTATCCACTAATTTGGGACGTCTGTTTTACATTGCTGCAAATCAGGTCCCTGGACACGCAGCAACTCAACTATATCTCATTATGGCTTGTCTATGAAGGCTTTTTTCCTGAGAAAGACAGAGGATAAATTTGTGGCAGAATAACTATTCCAAAATAGTTTTATGAATAAGTAACTGTCGGCATCAATGCAGGAGGAGGTGGATTTAAGCAGACTGCTGAGCATCAGGGTGGAGGTCCATGTGCCAGGGCTGGGACAGGACCGGCCTGCAGGGGACAGTGATCCCGCAGAGACCGCCTGGTCCCTTTTTGTGTGCGCGGCCCCCTTCCCTGCACAGCATCCAGTGGTGGGTCCTGGAGGCCCCTGCATACTCGGTCACACACCCTCGAGCCTGTTGGGTGCAACCAGACGATCCCCGTATACGAGGCCACCAGCCCCCGGGCTCTTGCACCTTCTCCAGCCTCACCGAAAGGCTTCTCCAGATCAGCTGGAAATGATGTCGCAGTTATTGCTTCAGTACAGAAAAGAACCGATATTTACTATAAATATCCACTAGAGAAAAGAGTGGAAAAACGTATTCTCTTGTCCAGATCCCAGAAAAAAGGCTTTCCTTTTTTTCCAAAGGAGCAAAGGTTAACAAGAACAAATTAACATAACTGAAAATGGTTGTCTCTATAGAGCAAAGAGGAGCCATCTATGCTGATTTAAATCTGGAGCAACCCCTCCATAACTGTCCAGACTTCATTGCGCATTTGTTTCAGAGCAACACCAGGAATACTCAGTTAACCTTGAGGAGGCAGAGCTCAGTAAAAACTGTGGGGTGTGTGAGGAGCTGGCAGGGGAGGGAGGTGTAGCAAGCCGGAAGAAGTTGCTGGTAAGCTTGCATCAGTTTTGGAGCTGTCCTTGCTCAATGTGTTCAATAGTGAACTTGGCACAAAAATGTGACGTGTGCCAATGAGATGAGTGGAACACACAGAGTCAGGAGGAACTGCTAGTACAGAGAGGAATCAAAATATCACATAAAGCAAATGAGGTGGCCTTTAGAGCAGGGAGAAATGAAATAGTAAAGAGGTCATGTGCAGACTAATAATAATTTCTAATATAAACAGGGAATTCCTCAGCAGGGAACAACTGAGGAGGAGAGATGCCTGGGTATTAGAAGGACACCAGATGAGTATGACTCACCAACATGAGATGGTTGTGCCAAAAATTTGAACTCTGTAGACAGTTCAAACAGCGACTAACATGTGACGACTGTGAGTTCAGACAGAAACAAGCGTATACAGGACTTCAGGTCTACCTCTGCGTGTTGCACCTGCTGCTGCTCGCAGCCCAGGCTGGGTTAAAGATGGCTACATTGGACTGAACACCCTTTGGCAAAAGAGGCTGAGCGGGATATTACCTTTTTTTGTTAAATGTTGGCCCTAGGACAAGTAGGGCATACACTGGTGACGGGCAACTCCAGGCTGGAAGCAAGATGGTTAGGGCCCGTCGGAGCAATGAGGTCCACAGATGGATTCTCGCTGGGAGCAGTGGAGCAAAAATTCAGCGTCTGAAGTCACCTTCTCTGTTCTGCTGCTGATTCTCTCATGGCAGCGATGGTGTGTTTGAGCCAGATGCGGTAGCAACAGGTCTCTGGCCTGGCTGGCCCTGATTCTGTTCTTGAATCAGGAGTGAATGCAAGTTTTTCCCCTGTGAGTAGAGAGAAGTAAAGAAAGTAAGAAAATAAAGCTGAGCGCAGTGCAGAGCAGCACTTGCACATTAGCAAACTACCAGGAAAGCAATGTATTCTTAAGTTTTCCCAACTGCAGGGACAATTCAGTGAAAAATTTCACATTGCATATGATTCCCTTGAAATAAATACAGAATAATTGTGGATGTATTAAAACAAAAAAGCCAGATCAAAACATTGCAAGAAAGGCTGGCTATACCTTCCAACAACTTCCTTGCTGTATTACCAAATATACACACCTACACAATGATGACAGCTGTAAACATCTTATTCCACCCTTTCATAGATGTGCAGAATGTGTTGTTGATCCTTTCTCCAATAAAAAAAAGCTGAGGCGCCATCACACGAAAGCCTGTTTTTTTCCTACCGGCAAATGTCTATAAAAATACAGTCCTACATCTCTGTGATAGATAAGAAATACTAAAGGAGCAATAATAATTAATGGCCATACAAGATGAAACTCCAGTTCTCAGACGGCTGTCTCCACATAATCTGTATTTTATACAAAAGGAGAAAGAACTCAATGGAATTTCAGCTGTGACCGGATAAAAACTGCCAACAAAAAGTGATAAGGAAAGTCTAATGTGCATATTAATCATGTTTATAGCGCCTCATTTGCTGATATATTAGCCTAAACTCCCTTTTGAAATACATTTTTGATCACTGGTAGAATCATTTAATACAATCAAACTTAAATAGGACCAATTAATGTTTCCATCTTCTATTAATTAAAAGTAATTGATTACGATGGCCTCTGTAATAAATCACAGAGCAAAAGAGTTTGAAAATGTTCTGTTGGATGAGCTGGATTTTTAATAATGTGGAAAGATTTTAGCCCCAAACTGTATCTTTACGTGTTTATTGCCTTAGTTTGCATTCCATGTTTTTATTATCTAAATAGTTTTTCAGACTACAATTTAAATCCAACAATCACATATTATGTTAAAAGGCTGCCTGAAGAATTCTGCAGATCTTATGTGGCCACTTCCTATTTCTTCATGTAAGTAAGTAGGAATAGATAACTAAATAAAATCCAGAAAAATGTGTATAAATTACATCCTCTCTTTTTCCTTCTATTTCTTTAATATAGAATTTCACCATTTGTCTTTACCTCCATTTCTCTACTGCTCCCAGCAAATATCCACTTCACCATGCCATGACTTAAAGGTGGCCCAGCCATTTGTCATGAACAATTTATTAGAAGAATCCCGGCTGTCCCGTATCCTGTCTGATCAGTCTCCGTGCTTTGCACAAACTTATTTGCAATTCGTCATCGTCTGGGGCAGCCACCATTGATAGCAGCAGACATCTTCCTTTAACTTCAATAGCCATAGAGACGGGCAGCAGGTGAGGGTATTTTTGCCTGTTAGCTTGAAAAGTGCACCTCTTGTTTGTGTTTTCTGTGAGTTGATGTAATATCTGCTTCACAACTGTCTCTGGATGCAATGTAGCATTTTTCTGCATGGAGATTGAAACAGTAAAGCTGCAAGAAAGCGAATGACCATTGCACTGGACAAGTATCCCAGAGAAAGCCTCCACACTTGAATAGAAAGCTATCCTAAAGAGTATGTGCCCACGTGCATGGAAGGTAAGGGCAATACTTAGGGCTGAGGAAAGCTTGTTTGGGGTTTCTCAGCCATATTTGAAAAATACCTCTTTCATAACAGCAGCAGGGGGATCGCTTGAGTGTTTCATATGCTTCCTGTGTGATTTGCAAATCTCTCCCATAAGCGCATATGACCTGCCGCATCTTTCCATGTCTTCCTTCATGTCTCCCTTCCAAGCATTATTAGATTTCTCCAATGGCACTAAGACTGGCCCATTTAATGGCCACATTCTTCACTGCAAATAATTGCCAAATTAGTACTCCCTAACTAAGTGCATGCTAGAGAATTGGTCCTTTAATAGTTTCTTCAGAAGTAAATGCTTCTTATCACCCTAGATAAGACTCCAGCCATTCATTTTCTCCTTGCTTGGAGTCGTTTTTCTGCATCCCATGCTCCAGAGTGTTGGTATGTCCCTGTACGTCGTCCTGTTTACGTCAATGGGCTGTAGTGATTATTCTATCACCACGTTCATGTTACATTTTTGGACAGTTCAAGGTTATGTGACTTACTGGGTAATCCTACTTTTTTTGAGAAATTAAGTGTCTCTGCTCTCCTAGCCTTTCACAGAGAGCTGCCAGATCCTGCTGCAGTGGGCCTCCCTCCCACGCACAGCCAGCATGACTTCAAATGAGCTTGCCTTCCTCTGTAGGAGGCTTTTCAGTTGCATCAAGCTAACTCAAACAGACTCACCGCACTGAAAAATAAGTCTGTTGCCTACCGAGCTCACCTGCATATCTTGCGAGCTACCAGATTAAGGCCCAGCCTGGGATGGGGTAAGATGTGACCTACCTTTGAATGGAAAATTCTGTGTCAAACTGTAAATCCATCTTTTGTTTCCTTCTAAAGAAGAAATGATAATGTCACTAAATAAATTTCTTAGTAAGAGTTCAAATAATTGCTGGGTGAATAGTGTGCCAGGATGACTTCATGTTCCCAAATTATAAGCTTCATCTACTGGAATTTTAGTTGGAGCTTTGATTTCCTACTGATAGCATGACGATGTCCATGTGACCATTTAATAAGGTTATGCACATTTACAGACGCCCTAAATTCAGGAGCTAAACTAGACCTCTGTTTGTCCCAATTCTGCTACATTGCATTCTGAGACATCCTGAGAATGTCACCGTTGTATGGTTCATGTACAATATAATTTAACAAATGACAAGCTTTTTCCCTAGATACCATGACTTCATTCATTCAGTTATGTTACTTTTCAAGTGATAACACTCTAATTAGCTGCTGAACTTTGGTATCCTTTGCATACCCTTCCCAGTCCAAACGTTCACTTATCTCTCCAAAAGTGCTACATGACATCCTTGTTGTTTCAGGAGAATACAGTTACCATTCACTGACTGCCCCCACACTATCTAAGATAAGTGTTATATGACACATCTTCTAATTCAGAGCAGTGCACAGACAACAAAAACTGTCCCTCTGCACAAACTTCTTGGCAGCATACTCAAAACACCACCATCTTATATTGAATATTGAGTTACTTTGCTATAACATTGCTGAATATTTAAATCTGGCCTGGGCAAGGCAGGGATTCTCTTTCTCTCACATATATAGTGTCTGTACGTGTTACGCTGCTGTTTCTGAGCGGCAGTAACCTTGCAGTCATATTGCACTACATGCTATAAATTAACCTTTGCAGTCCTGAGCCAAAATCCCCACTGAATTTAGATTGATTCACAGCAG
>NW_008825615.1:2081521-2095681 GCF_000699105.1 Pygoscelis adeliae
AAAACCAAAACATCAATTTCATGTAAACAATTTGGGTTTGATATTAATTGTATGTATACAAAGACAAATTTTGCTCAATTTGCTCAAAGAAAAGCTCTGGCTCCATTTTGGCTGCTTCTTTCTTTGTCCTGTGTCTTTCCCAGTGATGAAAAGAATTACAGGAATAAATCTGTACTGCGCAGAGTAACACAGTGCAGACACAGTCTTAGACCAGAGCCTCTCAAGCCCTTTCATGCTATTCTCCACATCCTGTTTGACTACTCTTAATTAGTCCCCTACCAGACAACTTCGGATTTTCCACAATGCTTGAAGAAGCCTGACACTTGGAAAGAAGCACTTCCAAAAACTGCTGCAAGAATCCTGTTCTCTCGCTGGGACTCTCTCAGTCCATCACAGGAGAATACTTACAAGTGAGGAAGCAAAACACTGTGTTGGAGGTTTCAGCGCAAGGAATGGGAAACACATTAGTGACATTCCCTTCCAAGACAACTGCTGGAGACCTCTTTGCAGTATGCCATGCATAGATTGAGGACTTCTTGCCAGTGACATAGCCTGTGAAAAGGACCTCAAAAGTAAGCTTCACAACACATTTAAGAGCAGAACTAACAAAATGTTGAATGAATTCCAGCTGGTGAAAACATATGGTAGATTCTCAGTTTTATCTTCACTATCTTTGTTTGCAAACAAATGTGCATTTGTTCCTCATTTGTTTTTTACCCAGTGACTTCAAATGAGTATCATTTTAGCTATAAGTCCCTGGTGAGCATATAGTCCCATAAAATCACACCAAATTATGTGTCAAGTATAGAAAGGGCTGTTACAATGAGGAAGGGAACAATCTGTTCTCCATGTCCATGCTTTACAAAGCAAGAAGAAATGGGCTTGCATTGCAGGAAGAAAGAATGAGATTAGACATTAAAAAAAACTTTGCAAGAGGAAACCGTTTTTTTTTTTCCAAAGAAAAAAACCTTTTCCAAGAAGCACTGAAATAGGTTGCCTGAGGAGGTTGTATTCTCCATGCCTGGTAGCCTTTAAGAACCTATTAGACCAAGATCTGTCAGAAGTGATATCAGTACCACTGAGCATGCCTTTCTATAGTTTTATGATTCTCCTTTGAACTTAATTAATCTTTCAAGTTTTAGAAAGCTTACATCCAGCTGGAAGATAAATTACTGCTCAATAGTACGGTATTTAAGAAGAATTACACTTCATGAATAATTAAGAAGTGGGAGAAAAAGTTTTGCTTTAAATATCATAGAAGATCGTTGAACTGAATGTATAGATAGCTATTCTATAACCCACTGCTGGGAAAAGGGCAAATGCTGGAAGACACTGTTCTTTTGTTGGTGGTAAGCCCTGGGTTCTTACCGTTCCTCCCAAAGAGCAGTCTCAATAAATACTGGTATTTTAGACATTCCCAGAGGATAGGAGTTTGAAGAAGCTTGCATGCTGGCTGAAGAAAACAAATTGTAGTAAGACACTTGCATAAAGAGCTCTGAGCTTTCAGGTCTTTAGAGTTACCACTGGTGTATCCGCCAGCAAAAGTGATCCCACATTAGCACCTGCTGGACAGGCAATTATAGTCATGTTTCTATTCCAATTATTGTGTATTTTGATCCTGCTCATACCTACTTCGTTATTTTTTCCACTTTTGGAAAAAGAGGACTCAGCAGGCTTCACTAATGTGTCCCACCATCTCTACCAGACAACAAAGATCACAATTTTCTGTGTGGCTGCTGGCACAGAGCACTGATTCTGCATTTGGGTACAGAGCTAGAGTGCACACACAGCACGCGCATACGGCTGTGACTTTCCCACATGTGCAGAGCTATGAAGTGAGGACTCGCAGTAGGAGTTGTCCGTGTGCTTGATCCTGCAATGTAGGAGTGCGGGGAAGAGCCAGCACAGGCCTGGCGTCGCTATGAACTGACGGTTGATGCCTTTTCTTCACCTACGCTGATCGTTTGTTGCAATGCTCTTTGGTATCCTAACAGTCCTGTACTGCCTGGTATTCAGTGTGATAAAGTGTAACTTGGAAAGAGTCCTGAAACAATAAGAAACTGCAATAATCCACAACTAGAGTTTTTAATAGCGTAAGAACAGGATGTGCATTCTCGCCAGTTTTATTTGTGGGATTCAGAATGCCATTAAAGCAGTAGAAAGAGGCGGGGGGTGTTGCTTTGCTTTGCTTTGCTCTTAAGGGTGGATTGGTTTATTACCGCATTCATTTTAATTAGAATTCCATAATATACCCACATAAAGGTACATGTCACAGTTAAGTTGATATTTTTCTTGCTTTATTTATGACCACATAAAATATGGTTTCCTGAGCATAATCTCCAAAAGCTCAGGGATTTAAGCTCCACCCCATTTATATATCTTAAACACTACATGCAAAAATAATTCCTTTGGCTCCTCTACTAACCCTCCACACTTCTTAAAAATGGTTCAGGCCAAAGGTAACATGTCACGTTATATATGCCAAGTACAATTCAGACAGCATTAAACAGCTGATTCTATATCTACTATTAAGATAAAAACTAAATGTATATTGGATTTGAGACTCCTAAAGATCAAAAGCAGACCAAAACCTGTATTTAAGGGTATTTTTTATTTATAAAGCTGGGAACCAAAATATCTGTACTTAGGCACATGAGATCAGAATTGCAAAGACTTTACATAGATAATGGCACAGGTAGCTAGCTAGCTTGATTTTCCAAGTCACGGGATGAAGAGATGTTAATTAGATGTCTGCTTGACTTAAATGCTCTTGAAATCTGACTAAAAGCTAACTGAATGTACCAAGTACTCTTACACAGTTGTGATTTTCACCCCTAATCGGGTGGAGGATTTCTGTGAAATTGAGGAGCATTTCATCCTGAGAGAGAGAGAGTAACCTGTGATTCCAGGAACACTGTGGAAACGGGATTTCAGGATACTCACATGAAATTTGGGGTTAATGTCTGTCACTCTGAAGCTTCTAATCTTTATTTCCTAAAATTTTCTTGACAGTGAGAGCAAAATTCTGCTCAGCCATAAATCGGTCCAGAGATCCAAACTAGAACCGTGCTCTCCCTGTAAGCTTTGGGAATCCATGGCTTTGCTCAGTGGGGCTGAGCAGAGAACACCCGGAACAGAAGGGAGCTCCCCTTCAAGCACTTACACCCAGTAGACCATTTGGGAAACAACTAGAGGGACCAGTGCTAACTTCTCAGAAGTGCCAGTGACTTGCTGCCCCTTGCTGCCCGTAGCATGGGTCACTGACAGCACAGAGCACAGTTTTGGATGGTGGCGTACTGCGAGAGGCTGAAGCTCTTGAGCAGTCCCACAGAGAGGCTGTGGGATCTCTGTGAGACGCCTGCAGGGAGCCTGTGAGATCATGTTTTAAGACCCTGTACATTTTCCCTTAGTTTGCAGACGATCCAAGAAGCTGGACGGCTGAGGCCTTTCAGCACAGAGGCAGAAAAGGAGGGAAGAGGAGGGAATGGGAGAAGGAAAATTCCTTCTGGCCACATGATAGCTTGGAAATGCCACCAGAGGAAATTAATTTTTTACAGTCACTGACCATAACACCTGGCTATGCTGCAAGGCTGAATTTCTGAATTTTGATCATGTCTCCCATGTTTGTATGTGAGATAGACCATGCTGTGCTCCCCTGCATTCAGGTTCTCAAAGTGACCCCTGGGCTGCGTATATGACCTCAGATCAAAATTTCCAGTTTTATAAGAGGATTTTGACAAATTCATAGGGTTCGAAGAAGAGAAGGGAGAAAGTCTGGAAAACTAGACTTCCTGAGAGAGTACAGATAAATTCATGACCCTTATTTTAACAAAGATACAAAGAGGCTTAACTCTTTTTCCTCTGCATGGGTGATTTATGATGGCAGAGAATTTTTTTAGCTGGATAAAAGCTTACTAGGTTCTAGTAGCTGGCAGCCCTGACAAGACACGTTTTGGTCTATGGTAACATGTTCGTGATGTTTCACAGTGATGTTCATTAACCACTGGAACTATTTATTTGGGGGTCTACTGCATCCCTGATGTAAACATTGGTTGGCTGTCTGAAGGATTCTTGTGTCTTGGTCAGCCAGAAGTTATGGACTTGCTGAAGGAAGCCTTGCCAAAGGAACTGCCAAATTCAATTCTGTGCTCTATATTGTGCAAGACAGATGACTGTAATATTGTAGGTAATGGATTATTACATACCAGAAGCTGCAGATAGTCTGGTACTGAAGTTAAGGATCTGTTGCACTGCAGATAGAAGCTGGTAGCCTTTCCAAGAATATTTCCAGCAATATTTTATTTATTTTTTATATCTGTCCCTTGAACTGAGGACAATGAAGTCAGATTATTTCACAGATGATGATACCTGGCAGCAAATCTGTCAGAGAATCTCCCACTGATGCCATGGGGAGAGAAAAATGCTTAGAAAGGACAAGCAAGATTACAGCTCAGAGGAAAGAGAGACTTGTTACATTCACCTGGGCTGTACATGAGCCTTCACTTCACTAGCAAAGTGGTGTAAAGACCACACGACCAATGATAAACTGAAAACTGTGAATGCATTGACTTCTTTTCAACTGTTTCTGATCATAAGACAGTCAAATTAAGGGCTAATTTTTGTCCATGTGACACAGAACTGATGTTATCTCAATATCTATGGCTGGAAATTTTCATCAAGAAAGCCGCATGATGAAATAAGTCAGAGATAAATGCACCCCCCTGAAAGAACTGTGCTCCCAAGCCCTTGTCCCTTGTCCTTACTGTTGTTTTATTTGAGGTCTTTTGCTAGACATCTGGTCCCTGAAAGTTGAGTGTTAAGGTGGGGAAACCCACCAGCCTTGCCCACATCATGCCTGGGGTCCAGGGCTGGTGTTATTATTCATACCCTTAGCACTGTTGAAATACTAAAACTCTGTTCCCCTATTACTTTATCTTAATAATTGCTGAAGAAATGTTTGCAGACATGTAAAACCTTGAAACCGTGGTTTGAGAAACTGGTCAGTAAACCATTAGCTTTGATGTTAACAGATTATGCTTTGCGACTAATGGTGTATTCTGCTGTTATTTCCTTTCTAAAAAAAGCAGCAAAGATGGATTTTTAGTTTTTAGGAGCAAAATTGCTGAGATTAACTGCATGCATTTCATTTATCAAGAGCATTAAGTGTTTTGTAGTGGCTGATGAGTGTATTTTAGATATACTGAAAACAGATATATATATAGTTTTTTTCTTTTATGTTAGAAGTTGTCTGAAAGAGAGCCATTATTTACATCCTTTATATCTAATCAAGATAAACTCTCAGTCTCATAAATAATAACAGCCTTATTTGCTTTAGTGACTTATTCGAGTCTGGAAAGATTTGCTGAGCAGGGGCTGGGCTCGATAATATTTCACAAAGCTAAAAATTTGGTCTTGATACATTCTTGACATGAGACACGTCATTTTTCGCATATAAGAACAATTACCTCATGTTTACACAGCATTTAAAGCATGGAAGGTGATTAGATTTTACCATCTCCGGCATGCCCGGGATGTACAAATTGCTGCTGGCTCTTTAAATACAGAAAGACATTCATTTAATGCTCTTTAATTTGGTGCCACTTATCTGTCTGCGGAAAGGTTCACTCCTGGTGCTGGTGATGAGTATGAAATACAGGCCTAGAAATAACTGTCAGAGAGGGAGGAGGCTTTAACAGGGAGATAAGTGTTAAGATAGATCTGCCTCCTTGAATCAGTGGGATGAGCCCCATATCCCGGCGAGCCCACTCCTCGCGGGTTGATAACGTCTTCCCGTGGTGGGAAAGGTCAGCCGGCTGCTGCGGGGAGCCTGCGCACCGGGGAGGGGAGATGGGTCAAAACCAGGGAGAGGAAACGACAGGATGACGAATTCGAGCTCGCCACCGACAGCTGTTTGGCAGGCAGAGGTACGCCGGCAGGCACTCCCAGGAGGTGAGAGACATCCTCTCGGCACAGCGTGGAGCTTCGCCACGGACAGGCTGTGAGCACCCTTCGAAAGGGAACCAAAAACATCAGCGTGGGACGCTCACACCTGCGTCCCAGTTCCTCTCCAGAGAGGAGCTCTGCTCAGAAGCAGAAGAACAAAACCAGACCACAAAATCCCACTTTTTTAGCTGTCAGCCACGCTGGTCCTGCGTGGGGTCTGAAGACCAAGCGCATTCTCCTTTCTCCGAGTGTCCTTGCCACCGCTAATGCAGCACCTGCGCTGGCATCTCCAGTGGACTAGAGTTAAGCTCACCGTTCTTCACTTGCACTGCCATAACTGCAGGGATGCTACCAAATTTGCAGCATCTGTGTATGTCTGCTTTTTAATCCTCGCTACTTCAGTAGCAGTGAACATACTGGCCTTGCTCTGCATAAGATTTGCTTAATAAAGAGCTTATGTATGGTACTTTCTTTAAAACATACTGCACGCATTATCTAATGCTAAGAGGAACATGTCCAGGGATAGACAGCTTGGCTCAGGGACTGGGATAATAAGTAGCCTGGGCTGATCTCCTGACTCTCCTCCCCAAGTATGGGCTACACTGCTGGCTATCCCAGACTAATAGACTTGTTATTTCTCTGATATATGTATATCAGTGTCTGGCACAGAGAGCAGGCCATGTATGGTGTTTCTCCCCAGGCTTATGGAAATAACGTGAAAATGCTTCTGCTTTGCCAGAGTTGCCAACTTTCTGGCTGTAGTTTTTGTTTGTTGTCATTAAATGATGTATTTTCATATTCTAGAAACACTTTTGTGAACCATCCTTAGTTTGCTTTTGCAGTCTCAAGCACATCAGTAAATAAATACAAATCCAATGTCTGGTGCAATCAGTTTCATAGGCTGATGTGTCAAATATCATTTGTAAGGAAGGGATTTTATGTGGATAGTTGGGTACCTAGCTTATAGACCTCAGTGGTCTAAAAGTTAGTTACAAGCTATGCAAACCCAGCCCTTGGTGCTTTGGCCACCCTTTGAGATACACATCCCTTCACAAACTTTCAGATGCACAATGCTGTGTTGCAGTATTGTTATTGGGGACAACAGGGGTCGGAGCAGGAAGGAAGGAATGAGGTGGGTTTTTTTCAGTGAAAACCGTGAAAAAAACAGTATCAGGAATTTTATTTTTCTTGTGGGGTATCTGTGGCTAATCAAGGGAAATCAGCACTCCCACACCCTGTCCAAGCTTTAAAAATATGGCTTTAATGGAAACAAATGTTAGTATTTTTAAGTCCAGGCAGGCTGGAGGCCCTCAAGGTTTTCAAACAGAGTAAATCAGAGAGGGCAACACCCTCATAATTTATATCAAGTTTACATAGCTTTCCAAGGTACTAATTAAACCATTGGGCCTCAAACAAAATTTATTCTTCAGTAAACCAGAAATAATACTCAATCTACAGACTTTGTGCCTCCTCTTCAGAGCAACTATACCCGTTGCCTTTTAAAGCCAAGGATATTTGGGGCACAAAGCCCATATAGATCCTTCCTAATCACATGTTTAGGAAAGGTATAACATAAATGGTATAACTTAGAGTGGTATAGTGGTCTAAAGAGTATTGCTTTTTAACTCTCCTGAGCTCTGGCCTCAAAGAGGAGGGAGATGTAGCATCGCATCCAGACTGCATCCAAGCTAAGTTACTTTCAAAACAACTCTGACTTCATGGAGATGCATGTGCGTGGCTGAAACGGACCGCTCCAAACCCAAGTGCTATAACAGATCAATGATGCCTCTAAGGCGAGTCACAAGGTTGGAGCAAGCCTCTTGAAAGCTGATTCTTACCCAGGTTATTTATTCCTTTGGCTGTTTACAGCACAGTCCCAGCCTTGCAGGGCTGTGTCCCCAGCTACGATTAGCCATCGCATAACCCTCCCTCTGACCCGCTGCCACGATGGGGGAAGCACCATGTCAACAAACAGCACAACATTGGCAATGCTTCAGAGTCTGCCTGAACCTCCGCACCGCCGCCGCCGCCACCATGAGCGAAAGTAATTAGAGACCGTTTGCATAGGTTGTTAAGAAATGTGTAAACAGCAGTATAAACAACAGCAGGTCAGGTCAGAGAAGGAGGCTGGCACTCGGTGAGGCCGCGGCTGGAGCCTGCCCAAGTGTGAAATTCCCAACTGGGAGAGAACATTTGGAAAAACAATGCGATCGAGGTTTATCAACACAAATCATCTCCTAAGTGGCACATTTTATTTAGAGTATGTGTGGCCTCCATCTAGAAGAAGGGAAGTTTTTATCAACCCAAGCTTTATCACTTCCAGATATCTCTTTCTTTGTTTACTGGCGGCGCGCACAATGCCTTCATTTTGAGCAGTCCAGTTTAAACACAAGTGGGGCTGGGTTTTTTTGTGGGGCCTGCAGTGAACTGCCTGTGCTCCCTTCTCAGAACCGTGCTCGTAAATCTTCACTTCAAGCCCTGAAACGCCTCTTTGTGACCGTCGCCCTTGAGAAACATGGCATCCTGGCCCCGATTCATGAATCTGCTTCAGCTTGTGCTGACAGACCCTCCCTGCTCAGGAAAGCGCTCCGAACCCTGCTCAGCTTTGAGGAAGGGCTTGAATGTCTTTCTGAGGAGGAGGGGTTTTCTGGCATGGGTCAGAAAATCAGAGTCACAGGGCACTCTCGGCGGGGACAGGAGTGTATAAATAAACCTTACATAAACCTAAAGTAAGCAGGATGGGAATTGCCTCTTAAAATTCAATCGGGGAAGCTTCCTGGGTGTCCTGAACTCCTAGGTGGCCACTGTGCCCAATTTGATGCTGTGCTCCTTTTCCCCAGTGCTGGCACCGGCCCTTCGATGAGCCAGAGGTCCCTGTGGGCAGCTCCCACCCGTGTTTCAGGTCCCCAACATGCATAAATAAGGGGACGTCTGTAGGTGTTGAACCATGGTCTGCTGTTATTCCTGACTTGCCTCTCCACAGCACTTGTTATAAGGGGTTTCCTGATATTCACAAATACCAGTTTTTTTTCCCTGTGAGGCAGCCTGGCATCATTAGTCTTATTTTACAATGGGAGAAATGAAGCACAGGTAAATGAAGGAGCTTGCCTAAATGTGACTGAAAAACCCAGTGGAAGAAAAGAGAAAAACAGCATTATCCTTCTGCCTCTGTTCTTCACCAGGAAGAGCTCATCCATCTCCCATGTGCGATTCCCTGTGCACTAACACAGGTGTTACCAGCTAGATGGTCTTGCCAGCACCATGGATCCACTTTTGCCATAGTTTGCAGAGCAACCTGAGAGAAATGCAGCATATTCCCTCAGTTTTTCTGTCACTGGGCTAGTCACACAGCCATGATGCAAGACAACACCGTGTTACCAGTTGGATAGGTCACTATTTGGGCACGGTGGCTGGAGCAGCCCCATTTGGGAGATGTGCTTCCCACTCCGCTCCGTGCACCCTGGGCAGAAAGCAGTGCTGGCTTAGCTCCTGGCCAGCACCAGCTATTTACAGGCAAGAGGAGGCATTCAGCTGCGTGGGCTGAACCCACTGCCCAAACAGTTGTTCATTGCTTCAGGGAAAAGGCGGCAGGCCAAACGGGCTCATCCCATCAGCTGTAGGTCAGACCTTGCTGAGTTAAGCCAACAAAAGTTATTTTCTGCCCATTCCGGGGGAGTTTTCCAACTTCACAGTGTCATCTGGGGGACATGAATATTTCACTGCTGATCTAGGATAGCAATCTAAATGTAGTAGCATCAATCAGATCACACCTTTAAAAGTCTCTTCTGTTAGTGTATAGGTTATGTGTGGAAGCTTCATAAACCTTTGTCCTCACCGTCTCAGTAAGCCCTAAGCTTAGTGTCTTTGCTCTCCTAAGCTCTTCCTGTGGCAAAAATTTGGCTCACACTGTGACACCGAAGCTATGGTATGATGTTTATTACCTTAAAATATCTGAACTAACGGAGCACCAGGGCATGGTACTGGCCCAATAAGTGGCTTCACTGTGCAGGCAGTGTTGCTTCCCGGTCAATACACATCATATACAGTGCAATAGGCTTTCAGTAGATCTTTTAAGGTACAAATGCGACTAGATGCTTTGCTAGACATTGTCTCTTAGAAAGACAACAGAGAAACAAGTTCCGGCTACAGAAGATTGTGTTTCACAGTGTGGGATGAAGAACAAGAAGGGAGAAGGAAAAGGCAAAGTTCAAGGAAATCTATGCAAACGTTGGTGAGGAAGACCACCAGCCAGTGCATGGTGGAAAGACAGTTGCTGTAGTCATCTGAGAGCTGGTCTCTGATGACTTTCTTTGCTCTATAGCCAACAGTTTTCCTATCAGCCAGCAAGACCATTCAGGTGATATGCCTGCTCCCCCTCTGCAGAGGTGATGGGCGTCCAGGAGGTCAAAGAAAGGGTTAGGCTGCTGCTTTTTTGACCTGGACCATGTTTATTTCCTGTGTCTTACATGGTGTTTGTAAGGGGAAGAGGGAGAAAATAACTGAACGATGAGTGTGGAAAACTCAGCTGGACCTGTGGCCAGCACCACCGCTCACAGTCCACGTCATTCACTGACCCATAAGAACTGAGGCACTGTGTGCAGAGCGGTTTTATGGATGGTCCATGATCACTGCTCATCGTGCTGTAGTACCATGTATTGGTTGTTCTTAGAAAAATGTGAAGGGGGTAAGAAGATGAGGAACAAAATAATAAAACATACATTTATACAGAGCAAGTGCATAGGCCAAGCATGTAGGATCCTTGCTACAAAGAATAACTTACCAACTTCAGCACATCTTGTCATTTGCCACCTTGTTTCCAGGTCGCTTATGAATATGTTTTACAGCACATGTCTTAGCACAGACCCCTGGGGAAAAACCTTGATAATCTCCCTCTGTTGCAAGAATTGAACATTTGCTCTTACCTTTCTCTTGGTTACAAGGCATATCTACCTTGTAACCAATTATTCAGCTTTCCTTTTACGCCACAGCACTTAGGTGCCCTTAAAGTCTCTGATGAGGGATTTTGCTGAAAACCTTTTGGAAATCCAAACACACTTATCAGGCAGATCATCATATGCTTGTTTACGTCTTTGGAGGACTCTAACTGGCTTTTCAGGCAGGACTTCCCTGTGTAAAATTGTCATTGACTCTTCCCCAGGAAATCATATGTTGCAAGGTGTCTTTTAACTCTGCTCTTTGTTATAGTTAGTCTCAGTTTGCCTGGCATGGGCATGAGGCCTCCAGGTGTGTATTTCTTCAGTATCTCATAAAGCCTTTTAGAAATCGGCATCACATATGCCTCCTTCCAATCTTCAAGCACCAGTACAATTTTAAGCAAGAGGTTACACAGCACCCTTAGTGATTCAGCTATTTTATCTTTGACTTCATTTAAATACTGCCTGGTCTTGATGATTTCTGATGGATCATTTTGTCAGTTTGTTCCGTAACCTCTTCTACATCTGGATCCTCTGGTAAGTCCTTGTTCCCATTGTTTTCATCTCTCGCCATAAATAGTTGGGTCATCATCTTCACATTTCTTCTCTCCCTTGGAAGAGATCTTTGAGGAACAATGAGGGTCACAGGCTCCCCTAGAGGATATCCACTGCTCTCAGAAATTATGTCCATCTCCTGATTTAAGACACAATCCTGTTTGTCACACCTTCTATTGCGAAGTTGGCCCAAAGCTTCTCTCAGCAGGGTATCCAGAAGTGAATTGTTCCAGTAAGAACAAGGCTGGGGCTGAGTGGGGGCCTGTGTGTCCATAACTGTGACCTTCAGGTGCTAAAACAGGGAGCAAGAAGGAACAAAGACCTGTGGGTCCACTGAGGGAGGTCCAGACACAGAGCTGTGGGGGACACAGGATACCTAGATGAGCCAAAGGTCTTGAGCCATCAGCTACTCAGCTCCCCCATTGGCTACCATTGATTGCTGTATTTCGGTCGGGTATTAGGCACCCTAAAATCATCTTTATCGTCTCATGGAGTTTCAGCCTTAGTCTCACCATGCAGGGACAGTCGGAACCTTATGGCCTCTTTTGAACCCATTATTGCTGGCAGCACCATGCAGAGTTCAGTACCCAGCTCCAGTTTATTTAAGGTGTGTTTTAAAAAAACATTATGCGCTGAATTTTATTAAATCAACTTAATAGGAGCTGTGAAGTAAAATAAATAAATATGGAACTCATTTCTGCAGTTAGTGGGAATTATTCTGTTTGTTTACAAAGGCCATTAAAAGCTTACTGGAGGTGTTCATTTCAGCGAGGAGGCCTCATTGATGGATCAGCGCAGCCTTGCCAAAACTGTATCCAAAATTTCACAGCAGTGCTCTCATTAGGCTCTAACAGTTAAAAGAAAACACAACTGAAGAGAACTATTAATGTTTCCCGGTGGCCTCCAACCTCCTCCACATTAGTTTTTCCCAAACCACACCACATAAAAACACTTTTAAGGTTTTTGGGGGCTGGTAGCTTCCAGAAAGGACAGAAAAAGGAAGAGCTGAGTGTTCTGTGTTCTTAAGGCATGTTAAACCAGAAACCTTGAAAACTGCAGAGGTGCTTAAGTTGTTGCATGGTGTAATGTCTCTGATAAAATGCTCCACAGCAGAGAAAGAATTACACATTAGTAAAAAAGTAAGAATGGTACCACAGAGTATTAAAATCCCCATTTTAAAATGTGATCTAAGCATTTCTAAGGTGTGAGAGTTCAGAGCCGTCCCTTAATTGCGAGAAAACACTAATTTCAGCTAAGTTTCAATATGAACACATGGAGCCATTGTATGTTTTCACCCACAGATTTCCATAAGCATATACACTTTTTCATTTACATATTTTTCATACCAAGCAGTCAGGAATAAAGGTCTGGAATAATTTCTTGCCAAAACACATTCTATATTTGCTTTTAACCATTTAACGGTTTTCAAATACAGGTGATCATCTCTGTTGCCTCTGCCCTTAGCCAAAGTACCCAAAGAAGTGACCTGCTTTTAGAGAGGTACACAGCCCTCTGCTCCACTGGTGTCAGGAAGGGGCTCGGGTACTTAGCACCTCTGGATGTAACACTTTTGCACTGGCTGCACACCTCCTGAGCAGCTGCTGCACGTTTGCAGCTTCCTCTGGAAACATTTTCAAACACTGTAAGCAACTTCTCTGAGCATCGACAAAGAGAACCTGTGTGGAGTGCCGCAGTGGCACAGATGACTTCTTCCTGTAAGTAGCTGGCACAGGGATCTTGAGACTCTGATGGGATCATAGAATCATAGAATCATTAAGGTTGGAAGAGACCTCTAAGATCATCGAGTCCAACTGTCAACCCAACACCACCATGCCCACTAAACCATGTCCCTAAGTGCCTCATCTACACGTCTTTTAAATACGTCCAGGGATGGTGACTCAACCACTTCCCTGGGCAGCCTCTTCCAATGTTTAACCACTCTTTCAGTAAAGAAATTTTTCCTCACATCCAACCTAAACCTCCCCTGGCGCAACTTGAGGCCATTTCCTCTCGTCCTATCGCCAGTTACTTGGGAGAAGAGACCAACACCCACCTCGCTACAACCTCCTTTCAGGTAGTTGTAGAGAGCAATGGGGTCTCCCCTCAGCCTCCTTTTCTCCAGGCTAAACAACCCCAGTTCCCTCAGCCGCTCCTCATAAGACTTGTTCTCCAGACCCCTCACCAGCCTCGTTGCCCTTCTCTGGACACGTTCCAACACCTCAACGTCCTTCTTGTAGTGAGGGGCCCAAAACTGAACACAGTATTCGAGGTGCGGCCTCACCAGTGCTGAGTACAGGGGCACAATCACTTCCCTATGATGTGATCCTCACATCCTTCCCTATGATGTGATCCCCTTCCCTATGATCCTCAGTGATGGCGTGAGCCCTTGAAGCACAGTCTGACCCCCCCTTAGTACAGTTTGTCACAGATCTTATGACAATATCTGCCTTGTGTTTAGGCTTTTAGGAACCTGATATGAGTGACTCCCTTTTCATCTTTGGACCAGTAATTCGCAGAAGAACTAAAGACGTTAGGCGTAATCTGATGGCTTTGCACCTCTTCTTACTTTCGTACCTTCTTACTACTTTCCCTCGGTGACAGTAACAACTTTTTGCCATGATGTGCGAAAGCACGTGACTGCAGTTATCAACTGGAAGAGACAGGTTACAAGCCACCAAGGATCAGGTCCTCAGAAGAATATTATGTGCCCCAGGAATTTGAGGGCCTG
>NW_008825615.1:2095758-2098894 GCF_000699105.1 Pygoscelis adeliae
GTAGCCACAAAGGAGGGAGATGTGAGGAGGAGGAGGTGGTGGTCATAGTGGTCATTTTTCCTGTCATCTTCTCATTTTAGAGTCCCACCAAGAAAGCGGGGATGTAGCAGCCCGGAAGAGCTCAAAACAATGGCACGTACATGCCAAGCATGCCTGAACAGGCATCTCTGCCACTCTGGCTTAGACTGTGCCCCTGTGAAGGCAATACTGAGTGAGCATCACAGAAAGGGCAAGGCAGACCGCAACGCCAAGCCTTCATGAAGGGAAGTCCTCAGTGTGTGTCTCTGCTCTCAGGAGGTTTGTGTGATCAGCATGAAACAGTCACTGGATAAAATACAGAGACAAGCCCGGGGACGTGCGTAGGATCCAGGGCCTCGAACAGGAACGAGATAAACTAGAGAAATTGGATCCAAACAGCTCAGAGGATACAGTAAATTCCTAGTGTGGGAGGAAGGAAAACAGTAATGTACAACTTTCAGCTGTGAAGATACTCAGACGTTAAACATCTTATGTCAAGTTCTCAGTCTCAATCAATTTTATTTTATCTTTGTTTCGATAGCCTTTTTTTTCCTAAATCTAATCCACATATGACTAAGTCATGTGAAAGATCCAGGCTAGCTGTTGATTTTACAGATTACAGGGAAGATGTGAGGGATGCTCTGGCTGTCCCCTTTACCATAGCAATAGTGAATAACAACCACTGTGAGCCGTGGCCTTTCAACGAGCAGCTATAATAAAACAGATTTCCCAGAAGGCTATTAAACAGAGATAGAAATCTCTTTAAATTCTTTATTCTGCTTTGCTAATCAACTGCCACTGTTGTTTAAGGTTGGAGCTTGTTCTATACATTTTCATTATTTCAGAGCATCCCCTGCCAGACCCATTGTAAAGCTCTCTATTAAAATCCTTCTTACTGTAGTGGGATGATGGGTTTTTTTTCCCAAAGACTGATTTAATAGAAACTTGGCACCAGAAAAAGTGTTTCTGTTTCATTACTATGATATATAAAAGTTCACGGGGTTCTCAGAATATTCTTAAAAAAATCATTAGCACATGCTGGAATACAGAACTTACTGACAATTATACAGTAGTCATCTTTCAAATACACACTTCCCATAGTGTTTCTAAGACTATTAGCGGTCATTCTTAAAATGCAGAGTGAGTATTGGAATAAAATTCATACTCTGCAAATTTTTTGGAAATGTTGCTCAAGTAGCTTTCGTGGTAGTTTGAACACAAAGGGACAGCTTGAAATTGCTTTTTAAGCCTATTTAATTTACACTTCACATTATTTTTTTAAACCATATTTCTAACATTTTTATTAGCAACTCTTTTCAGTGTAGCCCACTAAATTCTTGTTTGGCTCTCAAAAATAATAATAATCTTTAGCACTTACATAGTGCTTTAGGTTTTTAAAGTGTTACACAAATATTAACTAATTAAAGTTTGTTCAACCCAGACTGGCCTTATAAAGAGGCTGTAGTGAGTGAAGTGAACATTTTCCCTGTCACTATTAACAAGATTAAAGGTGTTGATGTTGTACAAACACAAAAATGAGGCACAGTTTGAAATAACCCACCTGCTATTGATTTTGGCCGAATTATGGGTAATCTCAAACTTGTAGATTACTTCTCAGTACTATCAAAGGAGAAAACAAGAAAGTGCTTGTTTGCCTGCTTTGGTAGCTGACAGCAAGTGCTGACGATGAGAAAAAGCCTTCACTTTCCATCTTCCAGTACGTACAACTTTTCAGCAGCACGGGAAGTGATTTTGCCCATGTACCCACTGGGTCATTTCAGCATGCCAACGGGCACAGGACCCACAGCGGATGGTGCCCTTGCGTGCTGCTACCCTCCCACCTTTCCTTTCTCCCCCTTCTCACAGCCAGGCTCAAGCCTTCTCCTCTACTGAGCCATCAGGACTTGGACCATAGCTTTACATCAGAGATGTTTTCTAACATACATTTGGTTTTAATATATTAAAAAGTTGATTGAGTAATCTTTATGACAGATGAGGTTTCTTGTAAATCAGGACCAAAAGATTACCTTATTCAGTTATATCTGATGGGATTGCCCAACCGTCCTCTCTACAACGTGCTTCCTGCAGAAGTCCCCAAATTTTCTGGGCTTCTGGACCCACAATAACGATTTTGCAATCATTTCAAAGTATGACTCTTGCATGTGTTATGGAAATAACATGACCATAAACATAACTGGAAGTTTCTAACTGTCAGTGATTTCATACTGACTTTAACAATAGCCAGTAAACATATAGTTCAGACTTTAATTCAATTTTCTCAGTGAGACTAATTTCAGTAAGATGCTCCAGATAATAGTTTCTTGTGGGATTACTGCACAGCTTGGGTGGTTTATCATTCAATCTTCATCATTTATTAATGCACTGTATATGTTATATATGACCCCAAACCCTTGCCAGTGCTGTATTCCTAAACCCATGGAATTAATTAGCTGTTTCCACGTTGAGTTTTGACTGCTTTAACACCACTGGAATTTCACTAATCACATTAGGCATTAGCACCATTCACAGATTTCTATTCTTACACATTCCCAGTGTTCGCAGCCACCCGCAGCTGACATCTACTGCGCAGGCAGAAACACTGTGGAGACTCTTCTGCTCACGAGACGTCCCTCCAACGCTGGGGGAACACGCCACAGCTGCGGGGCTCCACGCTGACACATCTACTAACAGGATTAGGACTTTAAGTAGAAAAAACATATGTCGTTCGCAATATAGCTGGAGAGCTACCAACAGCTGTAATTAAGGATGCCTATGCATTTCCATGCTAAGCCCCTGTTTTCATTTGCTCATAACTTTCCAAAACTTTCACCTATAAGGCTGAACTTTTACAGTCCTGCTTTCTGCCAAATTGTGGCTTTTTTTTGCAGTTGTTTAAAGTTTGAGGAAAAGGCAATGCGTCCATTTTTTTGAATGAGAGAAGAGAGAAATTTAAAAAAAAAAAACCCTTATGTAAACATGTGGATTGGAATTGATTTATGCTGGATTTTCTATTTCATTTAATTTTCATATGGCATTTTTAACTCTTAAATTATCTTCTAGCAGCTGGCAAGTATGGGATAATTTTTTAATAAGGCAACAGAAGTAATGCACACACTTT